>NW_026945841.1:142500-160000 GCF_034702125.1 Engraulis encrasicolus | reverse complement strand
CAGATGCGTCCCTCTATGCCACTTCCAACTATGCCATTTTCCCCCCCAAACGCCCCCCTGGCCTCCTCCTAGCCTGTCAACGCCCCCCGAGGATGTACTTTTTGTTTATTGGTCATCATGGACACTCCAAATATTGTGGCAGGCAGCAAGGCAGCAAAATGGCGAGACATGGCTTTATTTTTTGCAGTTTAGGGTATAATAAGCTTATCATCATTCTTGGATTTGGAAAAGAACCATAGGCTATGATTTGAAATTAACATAGCCTAGATGAAGTAGGCTACATTACAAATTACCAGACATTTATTAGGCCTAACAACCTTTAGTATCACGCCATTTCAGCATTATGTGCATGTGGGAAAGAATCTAAACATCGACAAATAATAAATAAATAAAACCGTTTGGGTGAATCATGCGCTTATGGGTTGACCCTTTAGGTGAATTATGGACTTTTTTTCAATACCAGCTTCACCGTCAAGGCACAAAGCAGTGAACTTCCGTGCCAGAGTTTATCAAATGCACACGACTGCAAAGCAATTACGAAAGACGCGTTCTCTCCTGTACTCTCTCTGAGCGCAACGAAAAGCACCATTGCCCTTCCAAATGGCAGTTGGTTTGATTTTTTAAACTCACTGCAGCATTATTTTTAAAAACACGCATTTTGTGCATTAGACTACCAGCAGTTCATTTTTGTCCTCTCTAGAGGACATTTGTAAACTGCAATATCTCCCACCCCATACACACTACTGTGCTAACTCCCAATGGTCTTTAAAGAGGACATTCAGAGCTTTCCAATGATACCATGTGTGTAGGGGTGGGGTTTTGGGAACTTTCTATTTCTTTGCAAGGAAAATGGTGTCCATTAAAAATAGGCCGCTTTTGGTTAAAGGGAAAGTAAATGCATAATACTTTAAAGTGGGCAATTATTGTCTTAAAACATCATCTTTATATGTTATTTCAATCTCTTCAGAGTACAATTAAACCATTTCTAAATTAATGTAACATTATTTAATTCCCATATTTAGGCGTTAAAGAAATGTCCTCCAAAAAGGACATTGGTAGTGACGTATTCCATTTTGTTAGTGTTTTTCAAATCACCAAGTCAGTATCAGAACCAGAGGGAGAGACACTATTAGAGCAAATCATTGATAAATAATCCTAGATGTGATGTTTGAGGAAGATGCTGAAGATTCAGAGACCTCTTAGGATTCATTTCAAGCAGGAAAAGTAGAATCAGAACAAGCAGAACGTTTCCTATTGATGCATTTGTCGCCCCATGTGGAGCATGACTCTGATGTGTGTCTGAACTTTGCAGGACAATATTTCAACCAAAAATTAAATTAAGACTAAATTAATCCTATAGACATGAACACATGTTTGTTCCAGAGATAATAACCCATATTTCACACATCAGAACTATAAAATTAGTCAACTCTGGTGAAAGTTCTCAGTTGAGGGACCACATGTCATTCAAGCTTCAACTGCAAGTCCAGTTGCTTAAAACAAAATTGCTTTGACTTGAGATGACCTGCATGAATGATAATGGTCACAGACACATCCAGTTTCCACCTCAAACCAATAAAACACTCATTGTAAACTCATAAATGCTCAAATTTACTAATAATTAAACTGATTGTTATGCTTTTTCATCCAGATTGATTGATAGCAATTAAGGTACATTTTCAATGTACGGCCTTCCAATGTCCACTGTAGTGGACACATTAAATCTTTAAAATAAAAAATAAAAATTCGAAAAAAAAAATTGTTGCCTTCAAACAATTGGGGGAGTAAAAAAAAACAAAGATTTTAAAACTTTTTTTCCCCTGGTAGTCAGGAGGATAACGTGAAACTCAATTACCCAGAATGCTGCACGTGAGCTCTCTACCCGGGTGATTCTGGAAAACAAACATGGCGGCAACTCGCTTTACTACCTTAATAATGTGTTAATCCGACGCTAGATTTCTTAACTGATGAAAATCGAAGGCAGAAATCAACATTGTAGTGTCTAAATATGAGGTCGATTGGTCTATTTGTGGCGTACATCACGATCGGCTGAGTTGTTGGCCTCACGTTTGTCAGTTAGCCTGTGGCTAGGCTACTTTTCGCCAACGTTAGCATCCGGTTTAGTATAGAAAGGCTATGCTTGCACGCATTCGCTCCGTAGTCTGCCGCCTTGTGGCCACAGGAAGGAACAATTTAAAGAAAGCGTTTCAGACGGACAACAATTGAATGAAAGCGTTTCAGACGGACGGAAATTTAATGAAAGCGTTTCAGACGGACGGACGGACGGACAGACAGACCCTGTTATAGAGATGCTGGACGCATCTAAAAATGACCTAATGTCTGCCTGGGATGCATAGTTTTCCAAGTAAGGAACCTGTTTGAATGAATCGCTTCCTGACCACTGCTTCTCCTGGAGACGCGCAGTTAGTAACTCCTTAAAGTTCCTAGTCCTTGTGTAAATTATGCTCTCAGCATTTTTATCTAATCATTTTAACTTCCGTAGGCCTACATAATATTCATCATTGAAACATTTTGAAATGTTTTGTTTAGCTTACATATTAGGAGTGTTTATTAAAATGTGAATTTTTAAAAAAATCACTCTAACTAGTGTTTACAAATCGGTATGGTGCTCTTGAAATAATCGTTCAAGAAGACGCTTAGGTGGGCAGGTGCGTAGGATTATCCCAGTGGGGTTGTCATTCAACTGTAAAGAAATCCTGCACACTGTCCATTCCACCAACAAACTTTAATACAACATGAAGAAGGTCGGATGAAAGTTAACTGGTCCACTTCAGAAGACTAGGCCAGGGATGACTGGAGCACTCAGATACCTTTTTGGTTAGTTTATTAGTTATTAGTTTATTACTTATTCAGTTATTGTTTTAATTTATTTTTTAAATAATATAACTAAAAAGTATCCGAGTGCTCCAGTCATCCCTGGCCTAGTCATCTGAAGTGGACCAGTTAACTTTCCATTGTCTACCGTCCTGGACTGGAAGCACCAAGAAGGTTAGAGCACAAGTGACTTCCCTTTCCCAAGTGACTTCCCTTTCCCAGTGTTTGGATATATTGATCATATTTTCCTCATTAATCAGTGCATGTATCGATCATATCTTCTTTATTACATTGGTGTAACACATTTATTCACCCAGTATAAACCATCCTCATTATTGTACTGATACACAGCATTATCTTCATTTCAATATCTGGGTAAAATTATAATAACACACAGCACTGCACACAGGTGCAAATCTTTGTAAATCTACAAGACACAGAGGTGTAAATCCTTCATCTATAAGACACACAGGTGTAAATCTTTCTTAAATCTATAAGGCACACAAGTGGTTCTACGATACATTCAGACAAATGCAAACCATAGTGATGACAAAAAAAAAACATTTGAATAATTACCAATGCAAGATAGCATATTAAATAGGATATAATGAGCGTGGTTACATGCACATTAATAATTCGATTAAAATCGCATTATTACATTACTCCGATTAAAGAAATGTCATGTAACTCGAATAATTCGATTGGAATCAGATTTTTAGAAATCCGATTAGACGACGTGGATTATCTGATTTGGGTCCGATTGGATTTGTCATGTAACAGAATACTCCGATTAAAACTGGAGTATTCTATCCCTCGCGCTGTTTTTATCAACTAATAAAAGGTAGACTACGCTTGATTTAGCATTTAACATCGTATCCTACAATGGCCAACAAAAAAGTCCACTTTTGGACGGAGAGACCCGTTAGCCTACAGACGCAAGACCACCAGATTTTAAAATAGTCATTAGAAAATGGGTAGCCTAGAATAGCTGCGTGCACATAGAAATCGGAGGTCTTTGACTCTTTGGAAATCCTCATTTCAATCAGATGATTCTATGTGTGCCACCGGTGAAATCATAGCCTACTTTTGATGATGGGCTACTGTCTGAAAGATGCACGAGAAACTCGGCAGCACTTGCAGAAACGTCTGTGATTGCTTCAGATTGCACGTATAAACTTCAGCCCGGCATCAATTAATGCAAAGAAGAGGAGGTTGGCAAAATTATTCATTTTGTGTAGCCTAATGCCAGTTAAAGCTTTAATTGTTGCATTGGGATCATGGACTTGTGCTATCATGTAAGCTAAGCAAACAGAGCACATAACAACCTAGCTTTGTTATCTTATTCTGTAGTGAAACCACAAGGAAATAAATTACGCACCCTTGATCCAACCGCATTCCCGAAACAAAGGTCTTGCATGACATGGCTTTGGGCCGCTTCAGATGAGTTTTTAAGAAGTGTTCGTAACTCATGATACGTAGCTAGCAAATGCACTAACTGACAGTCTGGCAACAGGGCAAGCCAGGGATCTAGCCAACATTAAAAGATATACCGGTAGTCGCATATCCCACAGCACTGTTATAATAATTTCCCCAAAGCACCGTTATAAAATCGATTCTCTATCTGTTAGCGTCCAGGTTTGTGTCAGGCTACGACCATCTTCAGCTAAAACATTCCTGGGTAATTGCACTCGCTGCTTGTTGTCTAGAAGTGCCTGGGAGAACAAAAAATGTGCTTGTTACATCCAAATACGAATTTGCACCGTGGTCTAGTGATATGATTTCATATTACAGTTTAATGCACCATCTAGATGAAACAAACAAACAGCCAACTTCCGAATGATGATATGGTCAATTTTGAGGGGAT
The DNA here is from genome assembly GCF_034702125.1 of Engraulis encrasicolus. NCBI lineage: Eukaryota > Metazoa > Chordata > Actinopteri > Clupeiformes > Engraulidae > Engraulis > Engraulis encrasicolus. The sequence continues at coordinate 155,301 of NW_026945841.1, read as the reverse complement.
TCCGTGACAGCTCGCTTACTTGCTTTGCTGAGGTTCTCTGCCAGGGGGATTCCCCCGCCCCTTCCCATCCCTTGCGTCAAGTAGCGACAACTGAATTAATTAATTTGGCCGACAACCACTAAGGTTATTTAGAACTAGGCTAATTTATTTAACAAGTGACATGTTCAACCGCTGCAACATTTTGTCACGTTTTCGAATACGCACATTGTTCGGCAGCAATAGCAGAGTTGTGGTTGTGCTTCTGTTAGGTAGTTCTAGGTAGGCTGGACATGTGTCATTTGAATAGTTTTTAGGCGTATGAAGTAGGGAAGAAAGTGTGTTTGAGAATGGATGAAATGACGTATTCAGATAGCTTGGCCTACGTGTTTTCCGAAACAACGGTTGTTTTCTTTTAGTGACGCGATAGAGTGGCAAAATGACAGCAATTTGACCTCTAGCTACAGCGTTATTTTCAAAGACAAAATTAAAAAAAGGTTTGGCTGAAAACAGATGTGTGCAACTGGAGGACAAATCTTGGGGTAGAATCAAATCATCCGATTCGATGACGTTCATTTAGCATGTAGACCGGACCAGATCGGAGTATTCCACGTTCTATTCATAATCGGAGTAATGCTTAATCGAATTATTAATGTGCATGTAACCACGCTCAGTGATGCAGTGCACACATGATTTAAACAGTGTTTATAACTTTATGAGAAAAAAGGCCAAAAGAAAGAGACGTGGAACTAAGCGTTGATTGGTTAAACCTTCTGGACGCCCTCTCCTGATTGGTTAAACCTTCTGGACGCCCTCTCCTGCCTCCGGTAGTCTCCACTGCAGTACGTCTCCTGCCAGATGACACACACACACACACACACACACAGAAATACGTTACTAGATATCACACACACACACACTCACACTCACACACACACACACACACACACACACACACACACACACTCACACTCACACACACAGAGACACACCACTGACAAACAGAAACACACTTACACTCCTCATTGGTGCAGATGAAGTTGAGTTTCTCAGTCTCTTGCAGGCTAACCCACTGGCCCGTCTCTCTTCCGACTGCTGCCACAGCGATGTCACAGCTCGGCATTCTGTCTCCACTGGAGGCGAAGTTGTCATAGCAGACAGAGTATCCATTGATCCAGAACCAGAAGCCAAGGCTGCGGTAGTAGCGCAGGCCCAGCCACACCTGTTGAGATGAGGCTCCTTTGGCCCACCCCTCCACCCAGCGCTGGGTCTTCGCAGAGGTCACAGACACCAGGTCCACATGGTGCTGTCTGCAGTACTGCAGAGCCTCCATCCAGGTCTTGTTCTCAGGAACCAGGACCAGCTTGTCTAGGGGGGGAAAGAGATCGGCCATGTTGTCAGTATAAATGGCTTTAAATGAGTGGGTGAGATACTACTACTACTACTACTGCTACTGCTACTACTACTACTACTACTACTACTAATACTACTACTACTACTACTACTACTACTACTACTACTACTACTACTACTACTACTACTAATAATAATAATAATACTAATAACAATAACAATAACAATAATAATAACAATAACAATAATATCTTACCACTGTTCATAATGTCCACAGACTTGCTTACAGAGGATGTCATTGGGCGATCTTCTCTCTCTCCACTGCATTGGTACTGGCCTGCCTCTAGAGGGAGTGTGATGTTGATGGTCTGACTGTTCTCACCAGGAACTGTGCTGTTGTCCTTCAGCCAGACATACTGAAGCCAGTCAGCGTAGTCTGGTATGTCACAGCTGAGGGTGACGACATCTCCAGAGTAGAAGGGAGCAGGTGTGGACACCACCTTCACTGTAGCATTGGGGTGAGCTGAGGAATGAAGACTACTTTCAGAACATTCAAACACTACATTCAGGAACAAAGAAATTGAAACAATTTGAACACAACCTTCATACTCTACAGTATGTTGTGTTAGCAGTGGTTATAAACCACAAGAGGTTAAAGTTGCACAGGTGTGATTCCAAGTCTGGGGTACTGAAAGCTGCAGGTGTGACAGTTGTTATCACAACATAACACTGAGTCGAATAGCAGCAATCAGTAGCAAGTCAGCCTGTAGACAAAATTAACTTGCACTGTAATGTTATGTTGACTCAACAACAAACATCTGAACTGAATTAATCTAATTGAATTAATCTAAGCCTGACTCAAACCTGGGTCCCCATGGGCATGCAAACCCATTTGTGGTCGAATGCCTTAGCCTTACCACCCATATGCTTTTACATGCTGCTGAGCTGAGGGCTGTAAGACTCACCTTCATAGCAGACAAAGTATTTAGGATGATGACAGGATACATCATTCCAACCAGAGGGCCACATTTCCACACAGAGCCCATTCACACTGTAGTCATTGTTGGGTTCCTCAGAATTCCAGTGGTGAAATGAGGAGCTGCTGCCATCTGACCACTCCCAGGCATTTCTGAACAGACCAATCCATGCATCGTCATTTCCTCCTGTAAGTAGACCTGTGATGTTGTCGTTCTCTGCCTGGTTCCTCACGCTGGCCAGGTCTGTGTAGTGGTCTCTGCAGTATCTCTGAGCATCTGGCCAGGTCTTCTCCTCTTCAACCAGCACATAGGGCTGTGTGGAGTTTAGCCCTGTTATAATGACAATATGTCACTGTATGTGTTATGTGTTACTGAAGGACCAAGGACAGTTTAACAGCCTGACATCATAACATGACAAATGCATCTTTATGCATGAGGGGATAAGGAAACCTAGGTGGTATCTCACCATTGTAGCAAATAAAGGGACACTTCTGTGAGCAGGGCTGATCGTCCCACTTCCCCTCCTCGTGAATGCGCACACAGACTTCACCTTCTCTGCCATCGGGCTGTTCATCATCTGTATCCCAGTTCCGGAACTTAGCCTCATCAGCCAGAGACCACTGCCACTCTCCATTCTTCAGCCCGATCCAAACCCCCCACTCAATCCCAATACCTGCATCTTTGATCACTCTCTTGATCTCCTCCATGTCTGTCAAGTTGTGTATGGTGGCCAGGTCAGTGAACTTCTCTCTGCAGTACTGCTGGGCATCTGTCCAGGTCTTCTCCTCTTTCACCACATGGAACTGACGTGGCACAGAGGAGGAGAGACCAAACAGACCTAGATGGAGAGAGAGAGAGAGAGAGAGAAAGAGAGAGAGAGAGAGAGAGAGAGAGAGAGAGAGGGGGGTAACAAATGAACCATGAGGTCAGGAGTAATACTGGTTTTAACATGCTCCACAAGGAACAAGCTCCACAAGGAACGGTGCTTTCCCCCGTGCTGTTCACCCTGTACACCACTGACTTCAACTACAACACGAAGACCTGCCACATGCAAAAGTTCTCGGATGACACAGCCATTGTTGGATGCATCAAAGATGGGCAGGATGGGGAGTACAGGGGACTGGTGGAGAACTTTGTCAAATGGTGCAGATGATCGACTTCAGGCGAACCACCCCACCCCTGGTGCCTGTCTCCATCGAGGAGGTAGTACGAGAAGTACCTGGGTGTTCACCTGGACTCTAAACTGGACTGGTCTGCTAACTCACATGCACTGTACAAGAAAGGACAGAGCAGACTCTAATTTCTAAGAAAGCTGAGATCTCTGCAACAGACTCCTGTTCTACCAGTCTGCCATGACCAGTGTGCTCTCCTATGCTGTGGCATGCTGGGGTGGCAGCATTAGGAAGAGAGATGCTGGGCGACTTGACAGGCTGGTGAGGAAAGCAGGGTCTGTTGTAGGCACAGAACTGGACGCCCTCACAACCACTGCTGACAAGAGGACACTTAGCAGATTGGACTCTATTCTGGACAACTACAAGCACCCCCTGTACCCAGTCTTCGACAACCAGAGAAGCCTGTTCAGCTACAGACTGCGTGCTAGTAATGCGCGGGTGGGTGTTATTTTAACACCCGCCCCAACCCAACCCATTAAATATTTCCACCCGCCCCGCCCGGCCCGCGAGAGATTTCAAAGCAACTCACCCGACCCGCCCAATATGACCCGCAAAAAATAAAAATGATACAAAATGAAATAAAAAACACGTCCTGTAGGCCTTTTTTGTCTTGCGTACCCCCTAAGCCTCTTAGTTGTGCCATGAGTACCCCCTAATTAATTTTAATTTTCTATATCATTTTCTCTGTCATGATGTGGCTGCTCTATACATTTGATATAATAACATGTTTCCAAGTACCCCCTGCAGTGTGCTCGCGTACCCCTAGTGGTAAACGTACCCCTGGTTGGGAAACACTGCTGTAGCCTACAGATGGCTAATTTTAAGCCAACCTAAAGGAGAAGGGTTGGCACTTAACACATAGGTCGCGTTAACCGACAAATGCCTTTAGATGGATGACGGAAAATTCTGAAGCCTGTCCAGATTATATTGAGGGTGATAATAAATTAATCATAAGTTTAAGTAAACCCCATATCGAGTAGACCAAATGTGCATTTCAATTAGGCATAGTTATCATCAGCGCAGATAATATCTGGCTTCTATCGTTCGCCTTTCTCCCTCTCTCCCTGCTTGTCATGCCATGCGCAGCAGCTGGGCTGTGCGGCTGGCTGGGCCGGACCGCGCGCCTCGGCACTTGCTCCAAATAATGATTTAAAATAAGATGTTGCTTGCCACCATACATTCATGTGTGACTTCGATTAATTTTAGATTCAGAACTATTTGTAGACCTAGACCAACTGCATTTACCGACTATCGGATTGCCAATGACGAAGTTGTAGGCTATATCTATCGCCTTTCATAAAAGCATAGTTTCATAGGTCTAACGCTATAGTATCAGACAATCAATTGAATTCTCAAAAGTAGGCTATAGCCTAACCCTGATATATTCTTCTAATGCAATGTTTAATGTGACACTACAGGCCAAACCAGACAGAACTATAGTCCTATATGAATTTTAGGAGTTCCAGTGGATATGCATACCGCCCCCCTCACTCTACCGAACTGAGTGCGCGCTCGCTTGAAGCTTGGTAGGCAACATCTAAAGAAGGGTCAAAACCTAACCGTGAGCCATCCAAAACCCAATGACGCCATCGTAACATTCCTCGAGACTCTGTGACTGCATTCGCGCCTGTACACACCCTTATGCAACCTGCATAAAGCCCTTCCGGGACAAAAGTAAATGTGCGTAAATCCACGCAGCAGGATACGAAGTCATGCACTAATTTAAACTTTGCATGGGGTTGCGTCGTGCCTTTTAGGAGCGATGACATTAAATATTGCCCTGCATAAGCGGTTGGGAGACCCAGGTAGCCTATTATGGATGTCTGTAACAGATAACCTGTTTGTCCATCATTGGTCTATTTGTACAGTGTCTCACAACTAAAACACATGACAGAGTCTGCAACAGTGTCACAGGACGCCTTGACCAAAAATATAGGCTACAAATCTTGCTCTTTCAGTCGGCTTTCCGTAGGCTACAACCATTCGCATCGCGTTTTCTCATGTTTTTTTTTCTCGTGTTTAAAGTGAGCCTTCGAGCCCACAGACAAGTTTGGCGGTGCAAACAAACGCTAAGGAGTGAGTGCATAGGCTCGAAACATGAGCTGAAAAAAATATTAGTTTTAAAAGGTAACATTTCATGTGTGGACACCAAGGCTATGTAATTCAAACTGATAACTGCGCAAGTGAGAGCTTTGAGAGCAAACTTTGTGACAACGGCAGGGCCATAGGAGAAATTGTAAATAGGCCTTTTGCAAATTATTGTTGACATTTTTACATTAATAAATAATATGGGGCATACTAACGTTATTATAGGCAGCATGATACCTTACAGCCAATTAAGCAGCACTATACCAAAAACCTATTGCTGCACCTGTTCATTCTTGATCATCGTGTTGATGACACATTCCACATGACGCTATGGCAGGAAAAGATAGCAACGCTATAAGCATCGAATATCCCTTACACTATAATGATAATTGATTACTTCATACATGTATTTTAAAGCACAGTTCGAGACAATAAGAAATCGGCATGAGTGAGGGGGGAGAGCGAGACAGAGAGAGAGAGAGAGAGAGCGAGAGAGAGAGAGCTTTGTAATCGCCAGCTGAAGGATAGGTTACTACAATTATTATTAACTGACTTCTACATTTATTTTAGGACAGGCTTTAAGGGCTTAAGTTGAGAAAATTTGCAAAACCTCCAAATCAAAGGAAGCAACAACTCCTGAGGCAATTTCAATTGTAATTAGTGCAAGACGAAGAGAGCGCTTTAGCCAGTATAGGGATGCGCGGGCGATTTATTTATTTTTGGCCAGTAGTTTTGAAACTCACAAGCCATCATAATTGAGAAATTCTGTAACACAAAATGGCAATTTCACCAACATTTCCAAATGTTCCGGGTTGCGGGTTTTCACTATTTTGACCCGACCCACCCGAACCCGCGATACTTACAAAAATTGCAACCCAACCCACCCGGCCCGCGGGTGCCCGCGGGTCAATGGGTGACCCGCGCATCACTACTGCGCGCCATCTCCTGCAAGACAGACAGGCTGCGGAAGTCCTTTGTACCCAAGGCCATCCAGCTATTCAACATTGCACAGAAGGACACGCAAAAAGAGATCGTCATAGGGGACTGGACTGCATAAACAAATCCCACTGCTGTACACTTTATTTACCTGGACTCTTAACCCTTCGACTCCTCTTCAGTGGAATGCACAGCTGCTTGTGTGTGTGTGTGTGTGTGTGTGTGTGTGTGTCTGTGTGTGTGTGTGTGTGTGTGTGTGTGTGTGTGTGTGTGTGTGTGTGTGTGTGTGTGTGTGTGTGTGTGTGTGTGTGTGTGTGGAGAGACACAGTTGGCGACGTGTGTAACCCCCCGAACTACTGATACTCCTGGACACTTTGGTGGTAACTTTGTCTTGGCCACACAGCACAGGTGACACTATGTACACTTTATTTTTGGTGTGTGTGTGTGTGTGTGTGTGTGTGTGTGTGTGTGTGTGTGTGTGTGTGTGTGTGTGTGTGTGTGGAGAGACAAAGGGGGCGACTTGTGTTACCCCCCATCTCTTTTCCAAGGAATACAATGGACATTGTACTAGGCAGAGAGACCATGGACACTCCTGGACACTTTATGGCCACCTTGTCTAGGCTTCTACAGTATGTGCCACTTAGCTAAGGCACATGTGAACACTGTGGACACTTTACACTTTATGTATGTATGTGTGTGTGTGTGTGTGTGTGTGTGTGTGCGCGTGTGTGTGTGTGAAAGAATACTTCCATCCACGACTGCACCCAAAAAAGGCAGAGCCCCACCACCACCTGTCTGTGCTCTGGAGTACAATAGTATCAGTGATGATGACCTTGTTGAAAGCACAGTCTGATATCAACTGGGTCCCTACCCACATAGTAACAGCGGTTTTGAAAATAAGCAGATAAGGGGACCCGTGGACAATCTTATTCCAGTTCTAACAACCAAGCAAAGCCTCTTCAGGACACGTAGGCCTATACATTACCCCAAGAAGGCAAACATGGAATACCTCAGTGCTGTCCCAAAAAAACTCACTCAAAATACCACAGTGGAAATGCCTCCAATGCTCAATGTTAAATTAGCTTTACAGAATGCCAGGTCTCTAAGGAACAAGCCTTTTATTGTCAATGAGTTTATCTGTACCCACAACCTTGATTTTTTATTTTTAACTGAAACATGGCTGGAAAAATCCACTAGTTCTATCACACTTATAGAAGCAACCCCGCCTCACTTTCATTTCATTAGTACAGAAAGGCAGAATAAACAGGGAGGGGGGATAGCAATTATTTTCAAGGCACTGTTTCAATGTCAAAAGACAGCACTAGGTGAATTTTCATCTTTTGAATACTTAGCTGCAGTTCTAAAATGTTCTTCCGACATACTGTTATTAACTATCTACAGACCTCCAAGACTTTCTGCACCACTCTTCTTAGAGGAATTTGGTGAGCTGTTGTCGAATGTTTGTGTGGACTATGATAGCCTTTTTATAACAGGCGACTTCAATTTTCACGTAAACGACTTAGAGAATGTCTATGCTAAGGAATTTTTAAGTCTTATTGACATTTTTAGCCTTACACAGCATGTAACAGGACCAACACACAACCAAGGTCACACTCTAGACCTAATAATAACAAAAGGCCTCAATGCTTGTGCTAGTGTCAAAGACTATGGCTTTTCTGACCATTACTGCATTTTTTCTGATGTTTCTATGTACCCTCATGTTCAAAGGGAATCTGTTACAGTCAAAAAACGTATAATCAACTGTGAGACAGCCTCACTCTTTCAGCAAGCACTTTCAGAGATCCAAAGTCAAACTTCAGAGAATGCAGATGATCTCATGGTTAATTTTAATGCAAGGATGACCCATATTATGGATGTTATTGCCCCCGAAAAAACCAGAACAGTGGGACATAAAAAAGCCCCTTGGAGAATGAATCCCACAGTTATATTGCTAAAGCAAGAATGCAGGAGGGCTGAAAGACAGTGGCGTAAATCCAAACTTGAAGTCCACTACCAAATCTATAAACACACACTCTCGAAATACAACCAAGAAATTTCTAAAGCTAGACAATCTTTTTTCTCTGACATAATTAACAGAAATATTAATAATGCACGCGTCCTGTTTGGCACTGTGGAAAAGCTAGCAAGGCCCCCAAATCAAATGCCCTCTGAGTTCCTCTCAGTCAGCAAATGCAATGAGTTTGCATCCTTTTTCAAAGGTAAGATTGAAAAAATACGTACAAACATACTCACACATGTGCAACCGACCCAAGATTCGGACCAACTTGTTACGGTGAAGTTAAATCCTAACCTCATGAGAAATTTTAATGTGGACATTCTTAATAGAACGGTACAAAGTCTTAGCTCCTCTACATCTGACTTAGATATTCTACCAACAGCCTTCTTCAAATCCATCTTACACCTAATATCACCAGATGTACTTCAGATCATCAACACCTCACTACAAACAGGCATATTCCCAGGCTGTCTGAAAGAAGCAGTTGTGAAACCCTTACTGAAAAAGAACAACCTGGATGCACTGGTACTAAACAACTATAGGCCCATATCCAATCTACCATTTATGGGTAAAATAATAGAGAAAATTGTTTTTAACCAATTAACTGCCTTTTTAATGTCTAATAGCTATTTTGATAAGTTTCAATCTGGTTTCCGTGCCTACCACAGCACTGAAACAGCTCTTATCAAAGTTATGAATGACATAAGATTGAATTCTGATGCTGGCAAATCATCCGTCTTGGTACTTCTTGATTTGAGTGCTGCTTTCGATACAGTTAATCATTCTATACTACTACATAGACTGGAACACTGGGTTGGTTTTACGGGCATAGTGATCGACTGGTTAAAATCGTACTTACAACAAAGAAGTTTTTTTGTCGCCATTGGAAGACATACTTCATCACCAATGTCTCTGGATTGTGGGGTCCCCCAGGGCTCCATTCTGGGACCACTACTGTTCAATCTGTATATGTTGCCACTGGGACACATTATCGAGAATAACTCCATAAATTACCATAGCTATGCGGATGATACCCAGCTCTACTTATCTATGTCCCCCAATGACTACACCCCCCTTGAATCACTCTATCATTGCATGGACCAAATTAACAAATGGATGTCTCACAATTTCCTCCAGCTGAACACAGAAAAAACTGAAGTAATTATATTTGGGAAAAGAGAGGAGAGACAAAAGATTGCTACTATCCTTGAAACGAAGGGACTGAAACCAAGGGAAACAGTTAAAAATCTTGGGGTCCTCATTGACAGTGACCTAAATTTCAACAGTCACATGAAAGCTATTACTAAGTCTGCATTCTATCACATAAAAAACGTCTCTAAATTTAGGGGCCTGATGTCTAAACATGATCTGGAGAAGCTAATACATGCCTTCATTTCTAGTAAAGTCGATTACTGTAACAGTCTGTTTACTGGCCTCCCAAATAAGACCATTAAACAGCTTCAACTGGTACAAAATGCAGCTGCAAGGGTTCTTACAAAGACAAGGAAGTTTGACCACATTACTCCAATTTTAAGATCGCTGCATTGGCTCCCAGTAAGCTACAGAATTGATTTTAAGGCAATGCTACTTGTATTTAAATCATTAAATGGAATACTGGATATGTTTCAGCTGTATGCACCGGCCAGGTCACTAAGGTCAACGGAGAAGAATTTGCTGGTGATTCCAAAAGTCAAAACAAAATGTGGAGAGGCAGCCTTTAGCTTCTATGCTTCAAAGCTTTGGAACCAGCTTCCAGATGACGTAAAAAATGCACCCACTATTGATAGCTTTAAATCTAGACTCAAGACAAAGCTGTTCTCAGATGCTTTCTTAAATTATTGAATGAAAAGACGGTAAAATAAGAGAAGTAAATTAGTAAAATAAGAATTGTTTTTCAAGGTTTTATGTTTATTTATGTTTTATTTTATTATTATTTTTACCTTATGTTTTATCTTAATGTTTTAAATGTTTTTTTTTGACTCTAATTCATTTCCCTGTTTTCCTTTCATTTACATTTGTTAACTTTGTGAAGCACATTGAGTTGCACCTGTGTATGAAATGCGCTATATAAATAAATTTGCCTTGCCTTGCGTGTGTGTGTGTGTGTATGTGTGTGTGTGTGTGTGTGTGTGTGTGTGTGTGTGTGTGTGTGTGTGGGGGGGGAGAGTGATGCCTTGGCAAAATGTATGTAACAGTGAGCTATATATGATTATTTTATGTGTAAATATGTGTGTTATGTCTTGTGGGCAATGTCTTTATGTATGTGTGTATGCTACTTGACACCTTAATTTCCCCCTGGGATCAATAAATGATACTCTACTCTACTCTACTCTACTCTACTCTACTCTACTCTACTCTACTCTATGCCCAGGGGGGAATAAAAATGCACATTTCATTTGAATTCCAGTGTACAATTGGGTTGTCAGCTTGGCCTGGCAACAGTCCACTTAAATCAGCATTGTAGCCTAGCCATACTCTGGTTTTTATGTAGTAAACATGGTTCTACCATTGTGGGAACCAACCATAATATTACGATGGATTATCCATGGTCTTTTGGGCAACCATAAAAACATGAACACCATGGTTTTACTCTTTGCCATACACCATGGCTAAACCATAGTCACGAAGCATGGCTTTAATAGTAACTACTTGTGGGCAGCCATGGTGTAATGGTTAAGGACTGAAGATCAGAGGGTTGCAGGTTTGAAACCCGTCCTTAACTCTCCCTACACCTCCATCCATGACTGAAGTGCCCTTGAGCAAGGCACCTAAGCCAACATTACTCCAGGGACTGTAACCAATACCCTGAAAAATAATAATAACAAGGCACCTAAGCCAACGTTACTCCAAGGACTGTAACCAATAGCCTCTAAAAACTGTAAGATCCTTTGGATTGAAAAAAAGCGTCAGCTAAGTGTAATGTAATGAATAACTATAAACCATTATAATCTTTATTGTAAAATCAAGGTTAATTTTCATAAGGGTATAGTTAAACCATAGTCAAACCAAGCCCAAAAAACATGAAAACCATGAACAATTTTTGCAAGGGTAGTGCAGATGGGCCCACCGGCGGGCATGTTGATGCTTTGCTGAAAAGACAACAACTACATCACAACAACATTGCCATGGCATTACAGAGAGCCTCAAGTAACAGATTAAGAATTGATCATTGTAATTTTGGTGACAGTAAGGTTACAACAGGTGCTCTGCACTACGGGGTTAATTACCACAGTGGGTTATACGAGAGGCTCTGTGCTAAGGGGTTAATTACCACATTAAGGTTATGACAGAGGCTGTACTCTAAGGGGTTAATTACCCCTCATAGGCCTGAAACAGTTTATTACCGCAGGTGCACTGGGCAGCATGCAAATATGACTGACACTCACCAGGCACACAGGAGAGAGAGAGAGAGAGAGAGAGAGAGAGAGAGAGAGAGAACAGTAGCCTACATTCATCAGGTGTCTTACGGTACTATTCATATGTACGTAGATGTCTTATGTACTACGTGTTTAAGGAAGGAAAATCCGCACTCATAAACTGCATCTCATTATTTATTTATATTACCACCATGTCCAAAAGCTAACACGTTTCAATCACGCACTGATGAAGGCTTGATAGCCGAAACGCGTTTGCTTTTGGACATGGTGGTAATATAAATAAATAATGAGATGCAGTTTGTGAGTGCGGATTTTTCTCCCTTAAGTTGATATATTTTAACGCGCACCCAAAGACTTTCGTTTTTTCCAAGAAGTTGAGCGCGTCCTTTGCCAAAACTTTATATATTACGTGTATAATAGAGAAGCATTAGGTGAACTGCACTGACCTGGGAACAGCAGCATCAGCAGCAGGAAAATCCCCATCTCTGTTGAGGCTGAGAAGAAGAAACGTCAGAAAACAAGGTCAGACAAAGGTCAAACACACATAAGGGATGTGTCACAGCTACTGTTGTAAACTTTTATGCACAAATAAAAACAAATGTTTTACCATTATCATTGATTAAGCACGTCGAGTTACCACCTTGTGTATGACATGGACTATATAAATAAAGTTGATTTAATGTCACTTCACCATTAGTTCATGATGGAGCATCATGAATTTAATTTACATTTATTTAACTGATGAAATCATCAAAATTCACTACATAAAACATCACATACCATATTGTACATTCTCAACTTTAAGCATTAGTTGTGGGCAACGCCTTCTTTCTACGTGACGCAACACAGAAAGGCTTTCGTGATTCGCTCGTTTCTCTGCATTAATTATGTCAATTGGGAAACAC
>NW_026945841.1:127500-140000 GCF_034702125.1 Engraulis encrasicolus | reverse complement strand
ATGAAAAACAGTCCCTCAAAAGTTGTTGTGGCTAGGCTGACAGCTGGGAAACTTTATCGTTTTCTCCACGGAGGATGGGCCAGGAGGCCGGGCGAGGAAACAAGCGCAAGTGGAGGAGGCAAGGTGGCATATTGGAACGGACTCAGGGTCACGCAGCCAGGGATTGTTTACAAACGGTAAATGTTCGGTAAACGTTCAGTGGAGGTGGTTGGACTTGGTGCCTGGTGGGTGTGTAGATTCCAGTGGATTAACTTGAAGCAAGGAAGGGGAACTCACACACCGTAATGCTGAATGCTGTAGTAAACTTTTATTGCATTAAGGAAAAACAACAAAAAAATTGGTCTGACTGTGACCGAAACGTCTGCACTGCACTTGGGTAGCACTTTTTTCTTTTTTTCCTTAATGCAATTCCTTGCTTCATACATACGGTGTGAGGCGGCGTTTGTGTGTGTGCATATGGGGGGAGGGGTTTGCCCTCACGTGGCCACCTAGCCACAAAGTAAAATCGGAGACTGACGTCTATGACGTATGTTTAAATACACCTCCACTCGGAGACTGACGTCTATGATGTATGTTTAAATACACCTCCACTCGGAGACTGACGTCTATGATGTATGTTTAAATACACCTCCACTCAGAGACTGACGTCTATGACATATGAAGTTTAGGGGAGCTGTTTCACTCCCTTGCTCTCTCTCCCTCCCCCTCTCTCTTTCCCTCACTCTCTCCCTCCAACACCCCCCCCCCTCCCCTTCTCTCCCTCCCTCCCTCTCTCTCTCCTTCTCTCACTTTCCCTCCCTCCCTCTCTCCGTCCATCTAAAGGTGTTGGGGTCAATACAATGTTTTCCACTGACTCTCTCCTTCTCTCTATATCTCTCTCTCTCTCTCCCTGCCTCCCTCCCACTCTCACTTTCCCTCCCTCCCTCCCTCTCTCCGTCCATCTAAAGGTGTTGGGGTCAATACAATGTTTTCCACTGACTCTCTCCTTCTCTCTTCCTCCCTGCCTCCCTCCCTCTCTCTATCTAAAGTGCTGGGGTCAATACAATGTTCTCCACTGACTCTCTCCCTCTCTCGTCCTCCCTGCCTCCCTCCCTCTCTCTATCTAAAGTGCTGGGGTCAATACAATGTTCTCCACTGACTCTCTCCTTCTCTCTCCCTCCCTCTCTCTATCTAAAGTGCTGGGGTCAATACAATGTTCTCCACTGACTCTCTCCCTCCCTCTCTCTATCTAAAATGCTGGGGTTACAATGTTCTCCACTGACTCCCTCCCTCTCTCTATCTAAAGTGCTGGGGTCAATACAATGACTCTCTCCCTCTCTCTTCCTCCCTCCCTCCCTCCATCTAAAATGCTGGGGTCAATACAATGTTCTCCACTGACTCTCTCTCTGACTCATGATTACAAGTTCAAGATTATAATCTCTGTATATTGAGGAGGATATTCTTTGAGTGATATTGTGTCTAATATAAATCTGATCCATTTATTACATTTTAAATCTTTATTTATAGATACACATATGATATGGTGTTTAAATTTGAATCTTTATTTAATAGACACACAGATGGATCCAACAACAACACCTGTCATTGATCATCATAAACAAAGTGATCAAATCATCTCTATTGAGTTGGTATACAGAATAGTATACTGCCCTACAATTTCAGAACGCAGTATAATTCAAAATGGCAAACTGAGAAAAAAGGCTTTAAAGTTTCCTTTCTGTCCACGCGACTGTGTTGGAGGTAAATTGGTGATGACACTTCCATATAATACTTTTTTATGGTGAAAATTTATGCACACAAGAAAAAAGCAAAAAAAAACCCAATATTCTCATTACTTTTTAGCTGAAAAATCATTATACTGCGCTCTGTTGTGGTATTACTGTCAAAACCACGGTGTCAATGGAGAAGTGCAGTATAATTCACATTATACTCCGTTCTTGGCTAGTACGACGTAACCTCCTAAAACCAAAAAGCGCAGTATAATCAGTTTTTTGCGTTTTTTTCCGAAACGGGACCAAGTTGGGCCAAAAAAATTTAACACAAGAAAAAGAAGGTATTTTAAAGCCAATTTCCGGTCTAAACCCATTTTCGACCATTTTCAAGATACTGCGTTCTGATATTGTAGGGCAGTATAGTACAGTAACCTTCATTAATCAGTGTACTATTGATCATATAATCTTAATTGCATTGCTATTACATCTTCATACAATCAGAATATGAACAAAACTGTCATGCATTGATCTACAGTATTATCTTCATTTCAATATCTGGATGAAATTATAATAATGTCACACAACAAGGCACACACTTGGAAATCACTCTGGAATCTATAAGGCACACAAGTTGAAAGACCACAGCAATTCCTACCCCTAACCTGTCCATAATCACTACAGCTCGATTCGCACTGGACTTTCATTATCTATGCTGCCCTATATAAACAAAATGGTGGCGGGGGGCGGGGGGGCATTTCGACTTACTGCCATTTCGACATACCGCCATTTCGACATACCGCCATTCCGACAGTGTACTTAAGTCGCGTGATCAACATTCTAAGTCAATTGACATTTTCAGAAATGTTGAAATAAACGAGTGGAATTGGAGAGAGTGAAAGCGCAATTGCAGGATTAGTGTTTAATTTAGTGTCTAATTTTGTCACGGTCCAAATGTCCTTACAGGTAGGGTCTGAAAACAGTTCCTTCAAGCTGGAAAAATGGTTCCTGCAATAAAAAGTCAATGTCTGAATGGCGGTATATCTGAATGGCGGTATGTAACCAAACAAAACTGTCATGTCCCCCTGATTGCATTGAGCTACTGTATAGTAGTATCTTCATTTCAATATCTGGATGAAATTACATTATCACACAACAAGGCACACAAGTGGAAATCACTCTGAAATCTATAAGGCACAAAAGTGGAAATCACTCTGAAAACTATAAGGCACACAAGTGGAAATCACTCTGAAATCTATAAGGTGGAAATCACTATGAAATCTGTAAGGTGGAAATCACTCTGAAATCTATAAGGCACACAAGTGGAAATCACTCTGAAAACTATAAGGCACACAAGTGGAAATCACTCTGAAATCTATAAGGTGGAAATCACTCTGGAATCTGTAAGGTGGAAATCACTCTGGAATCTATAAGGTGGAAATCACTCTGAAATCTATAAGGCACACAAGTGGAAAGACCACAGCAATTCCTACCCCTAACCTGTCCATACTCACTGTAGCTTGATTTGCACTGCACTCTCATTATGTATGCTGCCCTACAAATGCAAAGTGCAGTAAATACATATTTTGTCAAAATTGATTTTAGACTGCAAATGGTTTTCATAACCCTCATTTATCTTGTGATAAAGCCTTTTGGTCCAAATGTGTCCGATGTGTCCACATGTGTCCAAATGCTACCAAGGCTTTGAATGTATTTCCCTTGGTTTCAAAGTTGGCGTAGTTACTGCACTTTGCCTTTGTAGGGCAGTATGGACCGCTGGTAATTCTGAATAATTGTAGCCTATGTAATGTCTGCGTTCTTAGTCCCGTGTAAATGCACCATATCTGTAATCTGTAAAGTAATAATTCTGGCGCAAATTATTAATATTCTGTGAAACAGCACAAGTGTCTCGATTTAGCTATCACCAACACAGAACTGAATATCAACCCCCAAATCACAATGACGTTTACAAAAACCCATCACCCACTTCTTATCTTACTATAACGAGGGCTAGCTGTAATAACCATTAGGCATTAATAAGATAAACAAGTACTGTGAATAATACAATCAGTATTCTGTGCTCCAAAATGTGATTAGTAGGATTCAGTGCTCCAAAATGTGATTAGTACGATACATGTGAAATCGTAATTTGTGAACTTGTTAAACTCGTATTGTAATTCCACACACAAAGGAGAACCAAATGAAACACTCACTATCCTGGGGTGAATTTCTCAAAACGAAAGTTGTTAACTACATTAGCTACTTTGCTGTTTTCTATACATTTTCCCATTGGCAACTACCGAAGTTGCTAACAGGCTAACAACTTCTCTTTTGAGAACCTCACCCCTGTCTTGTGTGTGCTGCCAGTGAACTCAGGTGCTGTTTCCACATAGCCGGATATTTTTTTTTTTTTAAGTTTTAATTTTCTCCTGTTAAGGTCAAAACACAACATGTGTATGAAGAGAAAAACTCCATTGCAACAGGTGCGTTTTAGCCCCATAAATGGGATATTTTTAAAGCCAGATATTTGATCTGTGGATTTTTAAAACTATGTTTACGTGGAAACGGAAGGCCAAAACCAATGCTACGTGGGAACAGCACCTCACCAGTGCACCACTGTGTTTACAGCTCATCTCTCTTCTCCTTCTTCTTGTCGCTCTTCTTCTTGTGGAACACCTTCCCATCCGGCTGCTTCTCCCAGGAGAGCTTCACATTTCCTCTAAACCCCTCGGCCTTCAGTCTGTCCCCAATCTGAAGAGGAAAACCAGAGGTACTTTAGTGAACCAGAGGTAGGTGTATGCGAGTGTGTGTGTGTGTGTGTGTGTGTGTGTGTGTGTGTGTGTGTGTGTGTGTGTGTGTGTGTGTGTGTGTGTGTGTGTGTGTGTGTGTGTGTGTGTGTGTGTGCTGGGCTCACCTGCTTCAGGAAGGCCTTCTGCACGTCAGGATCTTCCATGTCCACATCATCAGCTGCCTCCATCTCCACCCTCACCATCTGAGTCCTCTTCATGTGAGCTACATAAGGGCAACACAATCAAGTAATATGTGCGGTAAGTTGACTGATGTGAGGTTAGATGTGAGGTAAGTTGACTGAGGTGAGGTTAGATGTGAGGTTAGACAAGATGAGGTGCAATAATACACTCACCATTGCTGACGATGATGTTAACAGAGCTGCTTACTGATGATGTCATTGGGCGATCATCTCTCTCTCCACTGCACTGGTAACTGCCTGCCTCTAGAGGGAGAGTGATGTTGATGGTCTGACTGTTCTCACAGGAACTGTGCTGTTGTCCTTTAGCCAGACATAACGATGCCAGTCAAAGTACTCTGATATGTCACACTTGAGGGTGACGACATCTCCAGAGTAAAAGGGAAGAGGAGGAGACACCACCACCACTGTAGCAGTAGGGAGAAGAGCTGAGGAATGAAGACAAACACTACATTCAGAAACAACGACATGGAAACAACTTAGCAGTGGTCATAAACCCAAATAGGTTTAAGCGTCATCGTCTCGTCATTGTCACGGGAAAAAGGGGCGTTGACGAAATATTTTCGTCATCGTCCTGGTTGATGAAATTAACACTGCTTCGCAACTAGATAATATCTACTTCAGAAGACCACATGAATGCACCAATAGACTCACCATTGCTGATGATGTCAACAGAGCTGCTTACTGATGATGTCATTGGGCGATCTTGTCTCTCTCCACTGCACTGGTACCGGCCTGCCTCTAGGGGGAGTGTGATGGTGATGGTCTGGTTGGTCTTACCAGGAAGTGGGCTGTTGTCCTTCAGCCAGACATACCGAAGCCAGTCTGAGTAGTCTGGTATGTCACAGCTGAGGGTGACGACATCTCCAGAGTAGAAGGGAAGAGGAGGGGACACCACCACTACTGTAGCATTCGGAGGAGCTGAGGAATGAAGACAAAACAACATTAATGTGTTGTGTTAGCAGTGGTCAAAAACCAAAATAGCTTAAAGTTGCACAGGTGTGATTCCCAGTCTGAGGTGCTGAGAGTTGCAGGGGTACAGTAAGTGTGGCCATCACAACATAACACTGGGTTGAATGGCAGCAATCAGTAGCAAGTCAGTCTGTTGAAAAAATAACGTACAGTAGTGTTGACTCAACAACAAACATCTGAATACATTTAATCAGCAATCATCAATAACACCTTCAGCAGCAGCACAAGAACCCAGGCTTGACTAAGTGACCCAGCTAGGCCTGACTGAATGACCCAGGCTTGACTGACTAATGACCCAGGCTTGACTGACTAAATCACCCAGGCCTGACTAAATGACCCAGGCCTGAGTGAATGACCCAGGCCTGACTCAAACCTAAGGCATGGACAAGAGGCATGGGCATGCAAACCCATTTGTGGTCGAATGCCTTAGCATGCCATGCCACAGCACCACCCATTTTATATGCTGCTGAGCTGAGGGCTGAAAGACTCACCTTCATAGCAGACAAAGTGTCTAGGAGGAATACAGAGTTCATCATCCCACAGACCAGAGGCATGCATTTCCACACAGAGCCCATTCAGATTGTCGTCATTATTGGGCTCAAATTCAGTCAGTGTAGATGGCTTTAGATATTTTAGGTGAGTACTACTATCCCTACTACTACTACTACTACTACTACTACTACTACTACTACCACTACTACTACTACCACTACTACTACTACTACTACCACTACTACTACTACTACTACTACTACTACTACTACTACTACCACTACTACTACTACTACTACTACTACTACTGCTGCTGCTCCTACCGCTACTACTATTACTACTACTACTACTACCACTACTACTATACTACTACTACTACTACTACTACCACTACCACTACTACTACTACTACTACTACTACTACTACTACCACCACCACCACCACTACTACTACTACCACCACCACCACCACTACTACTACTACCACCACTACTACCACTACCACTACTACTATTACTACCACTACTACTACTACTATTACTACTACTACTAATAATAATAATAATAATAATAAAAATAAAAATAAAACCACTGTTCATAATATTCACAGACTTGCTTATAGAGGATGTCTTAGGGCGATCTTCTCTCTCTCCACTGCACTGGTACCGGCCTGCCTCTAGGGGGAGTGTGATGGTGATGGTCTGGTTGGTCTTACCAGGAAGTGGGCTGTTGTCCTTCAGCCAGACATACCGAAGCCAGTCTGAGTAGTCTGGTATGTCACAGCTGAGGGTGACGACATCTCCAGAGTAGAAGGGAAGAGGAGGGGACACCACCACTACTGTAGCATTCGGAGGAAGAGCTGAGGAATGAAGACAAACACTACATTCAGAAACAAAGAAATTGAAACCATTTGAACATAACTTTCGTACTCTATGTTGTGTTAGCAGTGGTTATAAAGCAAAAGAGGTTAAAGTTGCACATGTGTGATTCCAAGTCTGGGGCACTGAAAGGCACTGCAGGTGGGAGAGTGGTTATCACAACATAACACTGAGATGAATGGCAGCAATCAATAGCAATTCGGCCTGTAGACAAAATTAACTTGCACTGTAATGACTCAACAACAAACATCTGAACTGAATTAATCCAAGCCTGACTCAAACCTGGGTCCCCATGGGACACCACCACCACTGTAGCATTGGGAGTAAGAGCTGAGGAATGAAGACAAACACTACATTCAGAAACAAAGACATGGAAACAAATAGGTGTAAGCTACACAGGTGTGATTCCCAGTCTGTAGAGTAGAGTAGAGTAGAGTAGAGTAACTTTATTGATCCCCAGTTGGAAATTCAGGTGTCCAGTAGCTTACATAAATACACAAATACACAAATGCCCACATGAACATTTCAAGACACAAATAAAACAGGAATAGTCAGGGAGGGAAAAATAAAATAAAATAGTAGAGATAATAAATGTAAAATGTTATAATATAAAATGTGTAATGTTATGTTGACTCATTAACAAACATCTGCATACATTTAATCACGAATCATCAATAACAGTGTCACCTTCAGCAGCAGAAGACGAACCAAGGCCTGACTGAATTTATCCAGGCCTGACTCAAACCTGGGTCCCCATGGGCATGCAAACCCATTTGTGGTCGACACCACTCACATGCTTCTATATGCTGCTGAGCTGAGGGCTGAAAGACTCACCTTCATAGCAGACAAAGTATTTAGGATGATCACATGGTGCATCATTCCAACCAGAGGTCCACATTTCCACACAGAGCCCATTCACACTGTAGTCATTGTTGGGTTGCCCAGGGACCCAGTGGCGAAAGGAAGAGTTGCTGCCATCTGACCACTCCCAGGCATCTCTGAACAGGCCGATCCAGGCATCGCCATATCCTGTAAGTAGACTTGTGATCTTGTTGTTCTCTATCTGGTTCCTCACGCTGGCCAGGTCTGTGTAGTGCTCTCTGCAGTATCTCTGAGCTTCTGGCCAGCTCTTCTTCTCTTCAACCAACACATAGGGGTGTGTGGAGTTTGTCCCTGTGTTAAAGCCCATACATCAGAAAAGGGAAGACCAAAACGCGGAATAAAGTTTACTTAAATGTATTAAGGATAAAGGTTAAACCAGGTGAAAAATGTGAGGAGTCGTGTGAAAGAAAAGAAAAGTACACAGAAGGTGAGAGAGAGGAGTAGACCGCGGGCGTCCGTCGCCTCTTGTGGTGTTATTTTAAGACCCTTAAATCAAGGCCATCATGCGCAGCACCTGGACGCGAATGCATCTTTATGCAAGATATAGGTGTGCAGAGATAAGGACGAGGTGGTGCTAAAGCACCTGCCCCTTTGGCCTACTGGACAAGAAATGCCCTTTTTGAAAGTTGTATTTGTTTTACTTTTTTGGGCCTTGTCGATTTGCTGCCCTAGGCGAGTATTCAATTCAGCGCCCCTACGCGCTAAAATTGTACAATTTGTTGCAATTTAAATTCTTAAACAGTGCAGGGGGGGACCAATAAGGCATTGTTTATTTATTTAAATGTTGATTTACTTTCATTGTGCTCATTGTGATGATGAATTATATTCTTAAGAATATATTAGATTAGATTAGATTAGATTCGTTAGATTTTTTTTTTCAACCCTGATTCTCTGGTGCGGCGCCCCCTACTGGAGTGGCGCCCTTAGCATTTGCCTATACTGCCTATGCCAAGGGCCGGCCCTGGTGAGGGGTTGTGTGAAAGAAAAGAAAAGTACACAGAAGGTGCGAGAGAGGAGGAGAAGACGGCGGGCATCCGTCGCCTCTTGTGGTGTTATTTTAAGACCCTAATATCAAGGCCATCATGCGCAGATATATGCAAGATATAGGTGTGCAGAGATAAGGACGAGGTGGTGCTAAAGCACCTGCCCCTTTGGCCTACTGGACAAGAAATGCCCTTTTTGCAAGTTTTTTTTTTTTTTTTGCCTTAAAGTGCTGTGGTCCATACTGACATGATAATCTACAAATGGGACAATAATGCATTGATATAATGTACTGTATAGCCTCTTATAGCCTAATGAGGCAGCCAGACGAGAAACATGCCCCCACCACCACCTCTTCAGCACCTGCCCCCCAAAATGTCTGTGCACGCCACTGCATGAGGAAATAAGGAAATCCAGGCGGTAGCTCACCAGTGTAGCAAATTAAGTGATGTCCCAGGTAGCAAGGCTGATCGTGCCACTTCCCCTCCTCGTGAATGCACACACAGCCATCACCAGCATTGATGTCTGGCTGTCCTGCATCTGTATCCCAGTTCCGGAACTCAGCCTCATTCTCTCCATAGAATCCCTCATCTGCCAGAGACCACTGCCACTTTTCACTGTCATAATACTTCAGCCCAATCCAAACCGCCCACCCCTCCCCCAAACCTGCAGCCTTCATTTCTCTCCTGATCTCCTCTATGTCTGCCATGTTGTCTATGGTGGCCAGGTCAGTGAACTCATCTCTGCAGTACTGCTGGGCTGCTGCCCAGGTCCTCTCCTTTTTCACCACATGGAACTGACGTGGCACAGAGGAGGAGAGACCACACACACCTAGGACGGGAGAGTGTGTAAGAGAGAGAGGGGGGAGGGATGAACCATGAGGTCAGGAGTAATGTCTGGAATAGCGGCCAACGACGTGGACCGGTGGAGCGTTCTAACAGCCCGACGGCGCAGCCGAAGGGCTGTTTGCGTCGCCAAGTCCATTTTCCCTTGATATCGGGACACCTCGAAGGCCACTATTCCGCTTATCACCCGGTTACCAGCTTTTCAATATTAATTCATTGATAGGCTATGTTGATCTAAGGCTTCGTGAGAAAGTAGATTAACCACTGCGCTTGGTACGTTGCTATGGGCACCACTTCCTAATCGGAGGCATGTAAGGACGCGCGCAGAACGTTGGGGTGACTTGACAACCAATTGTGATAAAATTGACGACTGGGTTTTTGACTTGACAACCAGATGCGATAGAATTAACGACGGGGTCTTGACTAGACAACCAGATGCGATAGAATTAGTAACGGCACTTGGCCAGAAAGTTAGAAAATAAGCAATATAGACACCCGCACGCCCGCATGACATCATAGGTGTCCTGCTACCGAGGAAGAAAGGACACCTGCACAGCCAATCAGAAGACGTTCCGTCTGCTCACAGGGTGATAAACAGGTTTTCGCATGACCAGGGGGTTAGTAATAATTTCATTTCAATTCCAGTTTACGAGTGAGGTGTCAGCCCATGTCAGAACCATGGTTTTTGTGGTTACCCCAAAAAAGCTCCATGAAAGCAATGATTAACTACTTTTGGGCAGCCGTGCCAATGGTTAAAGGGACACTGTGTGAGATTTTTAGTTATTTATTTCCAGAATTCATGCTGCCCATTCACTAATGTAACCTTTTTCATGAATACTTACCACCAGCATCAAATTCTAAGTATTCATTATGACTGGAAAAATTGCACTTTTCATACATGAAAAGGGGGATCTTCTCCATGGTCCGCCATTTTGAATTTCCAAAAATAGCCATTTTTAGCTGCAAAAATGACTGTACTTGGATCTTACTAGAAAATATTTGTTTATTACTAAGTAAACTTTCATGTAAAGATCAAATTTGGCAATAGGCAGCCCAGTTTCAATGAGCAGCATAGTTGCAGTACCTTTTTTGACCATTTCCTGCACAGTGTCCCTTTAAGTCCTGATGACAGACAGGTGTAGGCCTATGGCATTACCTTCAAGGACTGAAGATCACAGGGCTGCACGGTCGAAACCCGCCCTCCCTTTCCTTACACCTCCATGCATGGCTGAAGTGTCATTGAGCAAGGCACCTAAGCCAACATTACTCCACAGACGGTCACCAATTCGGAAATGTCTTGTTCATGCACAATAAGGGATTTATTACCAATATAACCTTAGTAAGGACCTAGTAGACCTAGATTTCTATTTATGAGTCAGCAGTAATGCAACGTGTAAGCTCCTGTACACTGTGTGAACAAACCCTGAACATTGTGGAAACAGATGTGGAATAAGGGTCCCTATTCTAAAGTGATGTATTGCTCAGCCCAGATGGCTTAGGGCCCCCGCACTACCTAGGGCACTCTGCCCAGCCCCCCCGGGAAGCAAAGTGTAAAAACTTTTCTGATTCTGCATCAATCTAACTGGCTGTAGATCTCACTTTTTCCACTCACTGTTGCTGTGTGTAATAGGAAGCTTTATATAGCAAGGATTGGACGTAAACTTGTCGATGACGGTGGGGTGGTGAGATGTCATTTTTTCATACACCAATTAGTTTTAATTTTAAAAACTCTACAGTAAATGTAGAATATAACGATGAGTAATAGTTTAGAAGCGAAAGTTTGAGAAGCTTAGCTTCAAGAAGTGCAGTGTATGATGGGTACGCCCTTAGTCAGAAATGCAATGCATGGCCAATGTAGCAATGATAATACTTCTGTTGTTACGAACATGGCAAATTGTTTGGATAACAACTAAATTGCACAAGTGAGGTGAGGAGCTAAGGAGCATAGGTAGGCTCAGAGCTGGGTAGGTTGTCTGTTGGCCTAGATTGCGTACCCATCATGCACTGCACTTCTTGAAGCTAATGTTCTCAAACATTAACTTAATTATCATAAAATAATAGTTTAGTTTCGCTTCAAAAGTATTATTCTAATATTCTGCAATTTTTTTTTTTTTTAGGGGGGGGGGTACAATTAAAACTCAGTGGTACGTGAAGCAAATTACATCTCACCAACCCACCGCCATTGACAAGTGTACGTTCAAGCCTTGCTATATAAAGGCTCCTGTTACCTCAAATACATTTAAATGAATGAGAGAAATTAGATGTTTCAGCTGAATAAATATTGTTTATGTAATATACTCTTACACTTTGCTGATCAGGGGGGGGCCAGATGGTGCGGGCCTAGGTGGTGTGGGGGCCCTAGGTAACGAAGGGGACATCGGTAGTCCGGGGGCCCTAAACCATCTGGGCTGAGCAATGCATAACTTTAGAATAGGGACCCTTATTCCACATCTGTTTTTACACTGTTCAGTGTGTCGGGAGCTTATACACATTGTATTCTGCCACTTACTACTTACTAATGAATAGAAATATAGGCTTACTGGTCCTTACTAAGGTTATATTAGTAATAAATCCCTAATTGGGCATGAACAAGACATTTGTGAATACATGCTTAACAACTGTCTGATTTTGCTTAGTACATGCCTTACAAGTTACTTACACAGGCATTAATATTGTATGTATTAGTGCTAATAGATGTATCCCTAAAATAAAGTGTTACCGAATAACTATAAGCCATGGTAAATTTTTATAGTAA
>NW_026945841.1:52500-122500 GCF_034702125.1 Engraulis encrasicolus | reverse complement strand
ACGCGCTCAGGGTCACGCAGCCAGGAATTGTTTACAAACGGTAAACGTTCTTTCAGTGGAGGTGGTTGGACTTGGTGCCTGGTGGGTGCGTAGATTCCAGTGGATTAACTTGAAGCGGAAGGGGAACTCACACACCGTAATGCTGCATGCCGTAGTAAACTTGTATTGCATTAAGGAAAAACAAAAAAATTGGTCTGACTGCGACCGAAACGTCTGCACTACACTTGGGTAGCACTTTTTTTTTGTTTTTCCTTAATGCAATTCCTTGCTTCATACATACGGTGTGAGGCGGCGTTTGTGTGTGTGCATATGGGGGGAGGGGTTTGCCCTCACCTGGCCATCTAGCCACAAAGTAAAATCGGAGACTGACGTCTATGACATATGTTTAAATACACCTCCACTCGGAGACTGACGTCTATGACATGTTTAAATACACCTCCACTCGGAGACTGACGTCTATGACATATGTTTAAATACACCTCCACTCGGAGACTGACGTCTATGACATATGATGTTTAGGGGAGCTTTTTCACTCTCTTGTTCTCTCTCCCTCCCCCTCTCTCTTTCCCTCACTCTCTCCCTCCCTTCCTCCCTCTCTCGCTCCTTCTCTTAATTTCCCTCCCTCCCTCTCTCCCTCCATCTAAAGGTGCTGGGGTCAATACAATGTTCTCCACTGACTCTCTCTCCATCCCTCTCTCTCTTTCTCTCCCTGCCTCCCTCCCACTCTCACTTTCCCTCCCTCCCTCCCTCTCTCCGTCCATCTAAAGGTGTTGGGGTCAATACAATGTTTTCCACTGACTCTCTCCTTCTCTCTTCCTCCCTGACTCTCTCCCTCTCTCTCCCTGCCTCCCTCCCTCCCTCTCTCTATCTAAAGTGCTGGGGTCAATACAATGTTCTCCACTGACTCTCTCTGACTCATGATTACAAGTTCAAGATGACAATCTCTGTGTATTGAGGAGGATATTCTTTGAGTGATATTGTGTATTGAGGAGGATATTCTTTGAGTGATATTGTGTATTGAGGAGGATATTCTTCGGGTGATATTGTGTCTAATATAAATCTGATCCATTTATTACATTTTAAATCTTTATTTATAGATACACATATGATATGGTGTTTAAATTTGAATCTTCATTTAATAGCCACACAGATGGATCCAACAACAACACCTGTCATTGATCATCATAAACAAAGTGATCAAATCATCTCTATTGAGTTGGTATACAGTATAGTACAGTACAGTACTCTTCATTAATCAGTGTACTATTGATCATATAATCTTTATTGCATTGCTATTACATCTTTATTCCATCAGTATAAACAAAATGGGGGGGGAGGGGGGGGCGCCATTTCGACATACCGCCATTCCGACAGTGTACTTAAGTCGCGTGATCAACATTCTAAGTCAATTGACATTTGCAGAAATGTCGAAATGCACGAGCGGAATTGGAGAGAGTGAAAGCGCAATTGCAGGATTAGTGTTTAATTTAGTGTCTAATTTTGTCACGGTCCAAATGTCCTACAGGTAGGGTCTGAAAACAGTTCCTGCAAGCTGAAAAATGGTTCCTGCAATAAAAAGTCAATGTCTGAATGGCGGTATATCTGAATGGCGGTATGTAACCAAACAAAACTGTCATGTCCCCCTGATTGCATTGAGCTACTGTATAGTAGTATCTTCATTTCAATATCTGGATGAAATTACATTATCACACAACAAGGCACACAAGTGGAAATCACTCTGGAATCTATAAGGCACACAAGTGGAAATCACTCTGGAATCTATAAGGTGGAAATCACTCTGAAATCTGTAAGGTGGAAATCACTATGGAATCTATAAGGCACACAAGTGGAAAGACACCAACAATTCTTAACCCTAACCTGTCCATACTCACTGTAGCTCGATTCACACTGGACTTTCATGATCTATGCTGCCCTACAAATATAAAGTGCAGTAGCTACTGTACATATTTTGTCAAAATTGATTTTAGACTGCAAATGGTTTTCATAACCCTCATTTATCTTGTGATAAAGCCTTTTGGTCCAAATGTGTCCGATGTGTCCACATGTGTCCAAATGCTACCAAGGCTTTGAATGTATTTCCCTTGGTTTCAAAGTTGGCGTAGTTACTGCACTTTGACTTTGTAGGGCAGCATGGACCGCTGGTAATTCTGAATAATTGTAGCCTATGTAATGTCTGAGTTCTTAGTCCCGAGTAAATACACCATATCTGTAATCTGTAAAGTAATAATTCTGGCGATAATTATTCATATTCTGTGAAACAGCACAAGTGTCTAATTTCAGCACAACCATCACCAACACAGAACTGAATATCAACCCCCAAATCACAATGACGTTTACAAAAACCCATCACCCACTTCTTATCTTACTTTATTATATGGTGTGACGTCATCGATCGAATGCTCCATTCATTTCAATGGGGCTCCCCAACGTTCGCACGTCTGTTATTTTTCGACAACGGACGGGTTGGTCTATATCAGACCGCTGTCAATGGCAACAAGACTTTTCACTGCTAAAGCGACTTTTCAACAAGACTCTAATCAGCTGCTGTGATAGACAACACTTGTTGTCCTGGCTACCTAGCTGTTGCCTAGCGGTGTTCCACAACGGCACTGTTTTGTTTTGCGCAGCAACAATCTTTTGACATGAAAAACTATAATAAACTTAACATTAAATAGGCCTAAAGAAAAAAGGGCGCCTGGAGCCGTACGGCCGTACGCACTGTGCGTACCTTCACCAGTGGAGGAAGTTTTTTTTATTTATATCCCCGAAACGCGGAGCGTCGGGGATGTAATGGTTTTGCGTGCACCGCCGCGTCCGCCGCCGCCGCCGCGTAAGGTCTTTCGTGTTAACGCGATAACTTTTGAACGGATGTTTGGATTTGTCCCAGATTTGGTGTGTGAATGCTCTAGGGCAGGTTCATGAACTGATTCGAGTTTGGAGGTCAACAATTTCAAGATGGCCGAATTCAAGATGGCCGAATTTTTGTTTGGTCCATAACTTCTGACCGGGTGGATGGATTTGTCCCAGATTTGGTGTGTGAATGTTCTAGGGTAGGTTCATGAACTGATTCGAGTTTGGAGGTCAACAATTTCAAGATGGCCGAATTCAAGATGGCCGAATTTTTGTTTGGCCCATTACTTCTGACCGGGTGGATGGATTTGTCCCAGATTTGGTGTGTGAATGCTCTAGGGTGGGTTCATGAACTGATTACGGTTTGGAGGTTAACACTTTCAAGATGGTCGAATTCAAGATGGCCGAATTTTTGTTTGGTCCATAACTTCTGACCGGGTGGATGGATTTGTCCCAGATTTGGTGTGTGAATGTTCTAGGGTAGGTTCATGAACTGATTCGAGTTTGGAGGTCAACAATTTCAAGATGGCCGAATTCAACATGGCCTAATTTTTGTTTGGCCCATCACCAGGGCTCGAAATTAACTTTTTTCCTTTGTGTCCCGCAATGGTCCCGGATTCCACTTTGTATTGTCCCGAATGTAACCAGAAGTGTCCCCATTTTTTTCGCGCCTAAATAAGCGGTAAATTGTGTCCACGTTCAATTTCATGTGTGACTTTTTTTTTTTTTTTGCTGTGCAACTGTGAATTCAGGTTTTTAAGAAAAAACTAGGGTGTGTTAAATCATGAACATCTGTGCCTTGTATAGCAAAATGCCTTGAGTAACCGTGCACATTTCGTTTTTCAAGAATATATGAGCATGGTGATATGAGGAAATCTGCATTCAATGACATTATATTTGTCTATTGCAGCCAGCCTGTTACTCTGTTGTAACCTATTTAGCCTACAGAAAAAAAACAGCTTTCATTTAGTCTACTACATAGGCCTATCAATAGGCTAACAATTCAGTGTCTGTTTAGCTTTAGTTAAAAAGTGGCAATAACCTAGTCTGACTTTGGCCACCGGTTGTGATGGGCATGCCGGTGGAAGATAGCCAGGCCGTGCCCTCCTAGTGATGCAACAGCTTCAGCCAGTCTCGAAGATATGTGAAAGTCGATGATAATCAGGCTAGGTGGAAGAAGATGCGGTAGGTTTTTGGGCCGCATTAGGAGTACGACAACGCATTGCAAGACGTTTCCTTTCCGCTTTAAATTCACATGACATTGACATCAAGACAATTTGATAACCTAAAAATAAATGCACAAGAGAAAAAACTACGACCGCACACTTAGGCCTACCTCACTTTCGAGAAAGAGAGGGAGGGGAGAGGGAGAAAGAGAGGGATTGGAGAGAAACAAGCGCTGGCAATGCTGTAATATTGAAGCGCGTTCTTCGAGCTTGTAATCAATGAAGTCAAGATGGACATTTCTAGCCTAGAAATCTAGACGCCCCTAGCGACCGCAAATTGAATTTGCTCCCGGGGGCAGTCTAGCGGACCCCGGTCGTTTTGCGAGGCTGAAAGTTATCCGATGACAGGGCCAATCAAATCGCGAGGGGGGCCGGGCTACCTAGTAAACAGGAAACTTTCTAAGAAGAAGCATGGTGTCCGTCCGTGCTACGTACAGCACGAAAGTGTTTACTTAATTTAAAAAGCCTGGATGATAATACATTTCGTGGCTGACATGGATTGATGTAATAATACACCATGAACTTATCGGACACAAATAGATCTCAACACATTACCATTTGATCAATCGATGTTTTAAACTAGCTCGGTAAGCTAAGTTGAGCATTTTACAGAACCAGATAGTCACACGCTATTATCAGACCACTACTGTAAGTGTAGAATGAAATTGCTGCCCCAATTTCTAATAAGACACATGCCATTAAAAACGAGACATTTGGGAGCTTTGGAAGTCTTTGAGTAGCTTACTAAATAGATGGGAATGACACCGAGTCTACCAAGCTAGTGGCTAGCTAACCTGTCGTCAACAACACAGAGCTAGGTATCCAGGTTAGGGTTAGGGTCAGAAACAAAAAACTAGGGTTAGAAACAAAAAAACTAACATCAAAAAGATAACTAGCTCCGTTATATGGCGGTGGGATCGATAGTCTGGCTAGTGGGAGCGAGCTGACCGGGGAGCGTCCTGCGTTGGGAGCGACAATCAGGGAAAGTTATGGGTATACAGCTAGCTAGCTAACGCCGAACATGCCATGTTGACAACAATCATAAATATAACCATTTAACAAGCCCCAAATTGCTCGACATTTCGCTGATTGATCAAGGAGGGCCATGTGGTTGAAAACGATGCATTTTTGAACTGTATAAGTGAAAACACGATTTATTAGGAAACTTGTTTGTGGCTGTGGTCATCACACGAATTCACTGCTACGACGGCTGGAAGTTGCCGCTTCACCTACAAAGAGGCCCTCGCTAGTGGCTAGCTAACCTGTCGTCAATAGCAGAGCTAGGTATCCAGCCTTGTATTATATGCCTGCCCCAAATTCTAATAAGATCCATGTCATTAAAGACGAAACATTTGGGAGCTTTGAAAGTCTGTAAATCGCTTACTAAATAGATGGGAATGACACCTAGTCTACCGAGCTAGCGGCTAGCCATGTATTAGTTATGGGTATACAGCTAGCTAGCTAACACCGAACATGCCATGTTGACAACAATCATAAATATAACCATTTAACAAGCCCCAAATTGCTCGACATTTCGCTGATTGATCAAGGAGGGCCATGTGGTTGAAAACGATGCATTTTTGAACTGTATAAGTGAAAACACGATTTATTAGGAAACTTGTTTGTGGCTGTGGTCATCACACGAATTCACTGCTACGACGGCTCGAAGTTGCCGCTTCACCTACAAAGGGGCGTGTACGTTGTGAAAGACAGCTGTGACGTTACACAGAAGTGTGTGGGGATTGGTTGTTTGCCATCCAATTGCGTGACGTTGAGTGCTGAAGCAACCGTTTATCCCGCCCACACTGCTGCCCAGCCCTCCTAGACCCTGGTACAGCTTTTTGCTGTACGGGTCTGGCTGCGCTAGGCTAGGACATTTCCACTTTTCAATTAGACCTTGGCTACTAGGCATTTCTGCGTTTACCAGCACAGAAACAATAACACGGATACTTCAACATTAATTAGATAACTGCGTTTGTATGACGATGTTCAGCATATAGCGTCTTCATTTCCAGCCATTTGAATGAAACTGCTTGACGTTCTTGGCTAACAACTACCCCTGTTAGCTTGCTTGCCGTTTCCCTAACTATTTGTTACTGGAAAGTCATTTACAGGCAGTTTCTGATATGTATGAATGAGGGTTAATCTACTTAGAGCCAGCTCGCGTTCTGGTGTTTTGGGCGGACGCGACAGGTGGCAACAGACAACTGCGCATTGTTTGGGGCTGTTGCTTTGCTTACCTGAAATATTAGCAAAACCGAACTCCATTCATCTCACAGGTCACAGCTTAACCATGTCTACTGGAATATATCCTTGTTGGCTTGCAAAATCAACAATCCAGAGCCCGTTTTCTCTGAGAGCATTTCTAGTTCAGGGTGAAATGGCATAACCAACGGGACAACCTCTCAGCAGCAGTCCGAAGAACAACGCGCTTGCAGTCGCAGCTGCGAAATCTTAATCAACATTCTAAAATACAATGCGGAGGGTTATCAGAAAGTTTTCTTTTGCTATTTTCGCTGATGCTGTTGAGTTAATGTCCCTGTGTAATGGATTTGCAAATATAATAGCCTACTTTTAGAATCTTTTCATTTATATTTTTGGACGGTCCCGGCATTGTCCCAGAAATGATAACTTTGTGTCCCCACAACATTTTTTATGGTCCCCGGGACGTCGGGACACCGTTAATTTCGAGCGCTGCCCATTACTTCTGACCGGGTGGATGGATTTGTCCCAGATTTGGTGTGTGAATGCTCTAGGGTGGGTTCATGGGGTGCGTCCCAATATGTGTCCTTGCCTCCTCCACTTGTGCTTGTCTCCTCGTCCCGCCTCCTGGCCCCTCCTCCGTGGAGAAAACGATAAAGTTTCCCAGCTGTCAGCCTCGCCACAACAACTTTTGAGGGACTGTTTTTCATTCACCATCCCAATTGCAAATGAGAAAAAGACTTTATAATTGAGCTTTTGCAAGATATTGAAATATAATGCTGTTGTCAGTGATGTCATCATGACGAGAAGCAAGTGGAGGACGCAAGTGGAGGAGGCAAGGTCACATATTGGGATGCACCCATAAACTGATTAGAGTTTGGAGGTTAACACTTTCAAGATGGCCGAATTCAAGATGGCCGAATTTTTGTTTGGTTCATAACTTCTGACCGGGTGGATGGATTTGTCCCAGATTTGGTGTGTGAATGTTCTAGGGTAGGTTCATGAACTGATTCGAGTTTGGAGGTCAACAATTTCAAGATGGCCGAATTCAAGATGCCCGAATTTTTGTTTGGCCCATTACTTCTGACCGGGTGGATGGATTTGTCCCAGATTTGGTGTGTGAATGCTGCAGGGTAGGTTCATGAACTGATTCGAGTTTGGAGGTCAACACTTTCAAAATGGTGGAATTTTTATTTGGCCCATAACTTCTGACTGGGTGGATTGATTTGCCCGGTAACTCCTTAATTTAATGGTTCACCATTTCAGTGAATCTACCATATCAGGTAGGCCTACAGTGTAATAACCAGTGTAACAATATTTAATACCATGTAATACTAGTGTAATACCAGTGTAAAAATAGGCAATACCATGTAATACCACTTACACACAAATAGCCTACATGATATAAGTACAAAATTGGTACATGGTGTCACACTGGTATGACGTGGTATTAAATATTGTTACACTGGTTATTACACTGTACCTAATGTGGTATATCCACTGTAATAGTGAACCATTAAAACAGTGTTACCATTTGCCCCATTTTTTCCTTCATTTTCACAATAGTCATTTGGTTTTAAGCCTATGCACGTCATTGATCTATGTATAGATATTAAATATATTTATTTTATATTTTGTATTTATCATAAACGTTCATGAAAAGGTGGACGGGAGTGGTAGGAATGATTGGGGACTGGAAGCGTCGCGTTTCGGGGATATACCTTAAGCAGTCGAAGGCGACTGCACAGGCTGTCTAGTTTTTATTTAAATAAATATTACGCCTATTGTGTCTTCTATGAATGTTGTGACAATGCAACATATTATATGAGAAGAAGCAGCATGAAGCAAATTAAAGAGCAGAGACTTTGGTTGGGCACCACTAATTATATCCCCGAAACGCGGAGCGTCGGGGATGTAATGGTTTTGCGTGCACCGCCGCCGCCGCCGCGTCCGCCGCCGCCGCGTCCGCCGCCGCCGCGTCCGCCGCCGCCGCGTCCGCCGCCGCCGCGTCCGCCGCCGCCGCGTCCGCCGCCGCCGCGTCCGCCGCCGCCGCGTCCGCCGCCGCCGCGTAAGGTCTTTCGTGTTAACGCGATAACTTTTTAACGGATGTTTGGATTTGTCCCAGATTTGGTGTGTGAATGCTCTAGGGAAGGTTCATTAACTGATTCGAGTTTGGAGGTCAACAATTTCAAGATGGCCGAATTCAAGATGGCCGAATTTTTTTTTGGCCCATTACTTCTGACCGGGTGGATGGATTTGTCCCAGATTTGGTGTGTGAATGCTCTAGGGTGGGTTCATGAACTGATTACAGTTTGGAGGTTAACACTTTCAAGATGGCCGTATTCAAGTTGGCCGAATTTTTGTTTGGTCCATAACTTCTGACCGGGTGGATGGATTTGTCCCAGATTTGGTGTGTGAATGTTCTAGGGTAGGTTCATGAACTGATTCGAGTTTGGAGGTCAACAATTTCAAGATGGCCGAATTCAAGATGGCCAAATTTTTGTTTGGCCCATTACTTCTGACCGGGTGGATGGATTTGTCCCAGATTTGGTGTGTGAATGCTCTAGGGTGGGTTCATGAACTGATTACAGTTTGGAGGTTAACACTTTCAAGATGGCCGAATTCAAGATGGCCGAATTGTTGTTTGGTCCATAACTTCTGACCGGGTGGATGGATTTGTCCCAGATTTGGTGTGTGAATGTTCTAGGTTAGGTTCATGAACTGATTCGAGTTTGGAGGTCAACAATTTCAAGATGGCCGAATTCAAGATGGCCGATTTTTTTTTTTGGCCCATTACTTCTGACCGGGTGGATGGATTTGTCCCAGATTTGGTGTGTGAATGCTGCAGGGTAGGTTCATGAACTGATTACAGTTTGGAGGTTAACACTTTCAAGATGGCCGAATTCAAGATGGCCGAATTTTTGTTTGGTCCATAACTTCTGACTGGGTGGATGGATTTGTCCCAGATTTGGTGTGTGAATGTTCTAGGGTAGGTTCATGAACTGATTCGAGTTTGGAGGTCAACAATTTCAAGATGGCCGAATTCAAGATGGCCGAATTTTTTTTTGGCCCATTACTTCTGACCGGGTGGATGGATTTGTCCCAGATTTGGTGTGTGAATGCTGCAGGGTAGGTTCATGAACTGATTCGAGTTTGGAGGTCAACACTTTCAAAATGGTGGAATTTTTATTTGGCCCTTAACTTCTGACTGGGTGGATTGATTTGCCCGGTAACTCCTTAATTTAATGGTTCACCATTTCAGTGAATCTACCATATCAGGTAGGCCTACAGTGTAATAACCAGTGTAACAATATTTAATACCATGTAATACTAGTGTAATACCAGTGTAAAAATAGGCAATACAAGGTACAGTGTAATAACCAGTGTAACAATATGTAATACCATGTAATACTAGTGTAATACCAGTGTACAAATATGCAATACCATGTAATACCACTTACACACAAATAGCCTACATGATATAAGTACAAAATTGGTACATGGTGTCACACTGGTATGACGTGGTATTAAATATTGTTACACTGGTTATTACACTGTACCTAATGTGGTATATCCACTGTAATAGTGAACCATTAAAACAGTGTTACCATTCGCCCCATTTTTTCCTTCATTTTCACAATAGTCATTTGGTTTTAAGCCTATGCACGTCATTGATCTATGTATAGATATTAAATATATTTATTTTATATTTTGTATTTATCATAAACGTTCATGAAAAGGTGGACGGGAGTGGTAGGAATGATTGGGGACTGGAAGCGTCGCGTTTCGGGGATATACCTTAAGCAGTCGAAGGCGACTGCACAGGCAGTCTAGTTTTTATTTAAATAAATATTACGCCTATTGTGTCTTCTATGAATGTTGTGACAATGCAACATATTATATGAGAAGAAGCAGCATGAAGCAAATTAAAGAGCAGAGACTTTGGTTGGGCACCACTAATTATATCCCCGAAACGCGGAGCGTCGGGGATGTAATGGTTTTGCGTGCACCGCCGCCGCCGCCGCGTCCGCCGCCACCGCGTCCGCCGCCGCCGCGTCCGCCGCCGCCGCGTCCGCCGCCGCCGCGTCCGCCGCCGCCGCGTCCGCCGCCGCCGCCGCCGCGTAAGGTCTTTCGTGTTAACGCGATAACTTTTGAACGGATGTTTGGATTTGTCCCAGATTTGGTGTGTGAATGCTCTAGGGCAGGTTCATTAACTGATTCGAGTTTGGAGGTCAACAATTTCAAGATGGCCGAATTCAAGATGGCCGAATTTTTGTTTGGCCCATTACTTCTGACCGGGTGGATGGATTTGTCCCAGATTTGGTGTGTGAATGCTCTAGGGTGGGTTCATGAACTGATTACAGTTTGGAGGTTAACACTTTCAAGATGGCCGAATTCAAGTTGGCCGAATTTTTGTTTGGTCCATAACTTCTGACCGGGTGGATGGATTTGTCCCAGATTTGGTGTGTGAATGTTCTAGGGTAGGTTCATGAACTGATTCGAGTTTGGAGGTCAACAATTTCAAGATGGCCGAATTCAAGATGGCCGAATTTTTGTTTGGCCCATTACTTCTGACCGGGTGGATGGATTTGTCCCAGATTTGGTGTGTGAATGCTCTAGGGTGGGTTCATGAACTGATTACAGTTTGGAGGTTAACACTTTCAAGATGGCCGAATTCAAGATGGCCGAATTGTTGTTTGGTCCATAACTTCTGACCGGGTGGATGGATTTGTCCCAGATTTGGTGTGTGAATGTTCTAGGGTAGGTTCATGAACTGATTCGAGTTTGGAGGTCAACAATTTGAAGATGGCCGAATTCAAGATGGCCGATTTTTTTTTTGGCCCATTACTTCTGACCGGGTGGATGGATTTGTCCCAGATTTGGTGTGTGAATGCTGCAGGGTAGGTTCATGAACTGATTACAGTTTGGAGGTTAACACTTTCAAGATGGCCGAATTCAAGATGGCCGAATTTTTGTTTGGTCCATAACTTCTGACTGGGTGGATGGATTTGTCCCAGATTTGGTGTGTGAATGTTCTAGGGTAGGTTCATGAACTGATTCGAGTTTGGAGGTCAACAATTTCAAGATGGCCGAATTCAAGATGGCCGAATTTTTTTTTGGCCCATTACTTCTGACCGGGTGGATGGATTTGTCCCAGATTTGGTGTGTGAATGCTGCAGGGTAGGTTCATGAACTGATTCGAGTTTGGAGGTCAACACTTTCAAAATGGTGGAATTTTTATTTGGCCTTTAACTTCTGACTGGGTGGATTGATTTGCCCGGTAACTCCTTAATTTAATGGTTCACCATTTCAGTGAATCTACCATATCAGGTAGGCCTACAGTGTAATAACCAGTGTAACAATATTTAATACCATGTAATACTAGTGTAATACCAGTGTAAAAATAGGCAATACCAGGTACAGTGTAATAACCAGTGTAACAATATGTAATACCATGTAATACTAGTGTAATACCAGTGTACAAATATACAATACCATGTAATACCACTTACACACAAATAGCCTACATGATATAAGTACAAAATTGGTACATGGTGTCACACTGGTATGACGTGGTATTAAATATTGTTACAATGGTTATTACACTGTACCTAATGTGGTATATCCACTGTAATAGTGAACCATTAAAACAGTGTTACCATTCGCCCCATTTTTTCCTTCATTTTCACAATAGTCATTTGGTTTTAAGCCTATGCACGTCATTGATCTATGTATAGATATTAAATATATTTATTTTATATTTTGTATTTATCATAAACGTTCATGAAAAGGTGGACGGGAGTGGTAGGAATGATTGGGGACTGGAAGCGTCGCGTTTCGGGGATATACCTTAAGCAGTCGAAGGCGACTGCACAGGCAGTCTAGTTTACTAAGGCAGATTCTGTGCGTAAAACTTGCGCGCTCCTGAAAAAAAGATACAGTAACAAGTTCTAGTTCATCAGCGGAATTCTAACTTCAGCGGCTACCTCCAGTCAGACATAGCCCACAAATTTAAGTCCAGTAGTTCTAGTTAGCAAAGACAGCTCTCCATTTCCCACTTGGAATAACACATAGCCTATGTCGTGGCGTCGCTGATGGCAGAAAAATCAAATAACCGAAGTTAATGTCTTGAAAGTGACAAGTTTCAATCGTAGCCAAAATCCAGTTGTCATGTGGGCTAGGAAGAAGGCATTGGATGGTAGCAGACAGTACAGGTAGGCTAAGCTGTTTCATTCATCACTGAGCCCGCCGCGGCAAATATTATAGGGTATACTTTGCTTCTGGTGTCATATTTCCTATTTCCAGTATTTTGGTTACCGTTCTGTGTATTGTGGCTTTCTACAGAGACAGTTTTATGAGAGGTACGGAACTTTGCTTTGTAGCCTACTAGCTTCGGACGGCAGCACTGACAGCTGGTTAGCTATGTGTGCTACGCAAATACATTATGTTCGGGAAAGCATTAGTTCTAAAGCAATTCTGCATGTTTTGATGACATGCAGTGTGGGTGTTTTCTAATGCTTATTGCACACGTTTTCCTGTTTGCTGACATGAACAGCATTCTGCGATTTGTGTGCGAGTACGTCTGTCTCTATTGCGCATTTGTTATCAGTCTGGACTAGCATTCAGTGCATTCCCCAGTGTTTTAACAGGCTGATGTAGTCGCTTTCTGCCTTTTTTTGCACAACGTGCCCGGGCTTTTTATGGTCCCAGCTCAGCCGATGTGACGTGAACTTCATTCATCATGCTGCAGCAGACACCTCTGCG
Source organism: Engraulis encrasicolus (assembly GCF_034702125.1). Classification (NCBI taxonomy): domain Eukaryota; kingdom Metazoa; phylum Chordata; class Actinopteri; order Clupeiformes; family Engraulidae; genus Engraulis; species Engraulis encrasicolus. The sequence continues at coordinate 109,436 of NW_026945841.1, read as the reverse complement.
CCAACTTTCTACCCGAAAAGTATAGCGCTTGAAAAGTTGTATATCATAATGGCGTCTGCCATAGCCTTGTTTCATCCCCATGCACGAGAGAGAACACAAGTGCATGCAGGCCTTCGTAGTAGCATAGTCGGGGAAGTCGCTTCAGTTCAATGTCGCAGTTTTTTTTTTTTTTTTTTTTTTTTTTAAAGTAATAGTAAGCGTATGCATGGCTGCACCAAAGAAGTGAAGCGCAAATATAGCCAAAAGGTTTTCAAAACCGCATAGGCCAACACCTTGTCAACGTCAACAAGTTACCTTGTTTCCTAGCCTAAAGTAATAAGAAAAATTGACGACTGATAAAGAAAACCACCCCAGACATACTGACTATACTCCAATCCTATGTTTTTTTCTCTCCTCCGGTGTCATCGTCCGCTGTCATTTCTTTTTTTGGGGGGGGGGGTGTTGGTGCGTACCTTACTGGTCAAGTCTGCAGGCGCCCCTGTAAAGAAATGTCCGCTCCGCCTCGGGGTCTAAAGATTCTCTCTGTCGTGCTGCTACTCCACGGTAGCGACCTTCTCGCCGAACGTTAACCCTTACATAACGAGGGCTAGGTGTAATAATGGTCTCTGCCTGAGGTTTCTTCCTGACTATAGGGTTTTTTTTCTCAGACCTCACTGAGCTTTTTTTTTCCCCTTACAAACTATGATTCAAGCGAAAGGGAGTTTTTCCTCACCCCTGATGCCACCAGGGGCCGCACCTGAGCGCCCAATCTCTGTGTGACTATCTATGACTTATGATAGGCCCAGCCACTATGGACCTTACGCATCTAAGAATTCTGATCCTATCTCTATCTATCTCTTCTTCCTTTGCCTTCCTGCTATTTCTGCCTCTCCTCTATACCTCTCCTTTTAAATCCATCTCTAACAATGATGTTTTTTTTCCCATTTGTTAAGCACTTTGAGTTACATGCCTTGTATGACACAGTGCTATACAAATACAATTATTATTATTAAATTATTATTATTATTATTAACCATTAGGCATTAATAAGATAAACAAGTACTGTGAATAATACAATCAGTATTCTGTGCTCCAAAATGTGATTAGTAGGATACATGTGAAATCGTAATTTGTGAACGCGTTAAACTCGTATTGTAATTCCACACACAAAGGGAGTACCAAATGAAACACTCACTATCCTGTCTTGTGTGTGCTGCCAGTGAACTCAGGTGCTGTTCCCACATAGCCGGATAATTTTTTTTAAAAAGTTTTAATTTTGTCCTGTTAAGGTGAAAACACAACATGTGTATAAAGATTAAAAAAAAAACATAAATGGGATATTTTTAAAGCCGGATATTCGATCTGTGAATTTTTAAAACTATGTTTATATGGAAACGGAAGGCCAAAACCAATGCTGCGTGGGAACAGCACCTCACCAGTGCACCACTGTGTTTACAGCTCATCTCTCTTCTTCCTCTTCTTGTCATTCTTCTTCTTGTGGAACACCTTCCCATCCGGCTGCTTCTCCCAGGAGAGCTTCACATTTCCTCTAAACCCCTTGGCCTTCAGTCTGTCCCCAATCTGAAGAGGACAACCACAGGTCATTTAGTGACCCAGCGGTCTGTGTGTGTGTGTGTGTGTGTGTGTGTGTGTGTGTGTGTGTGTGTGTGTGTGTGTGTGTGTGTGTGTGTGTGTGTGTGTGTGTGTGTGTGTGTGTGTGTGTGTGTGTGTGTGTGTGTGTGTGTGTGTGTGTGCTGGACTCACCTGCTTCAGGAAGGCCTTCTGCACGTCAGGATCTTCCATGTCCACATCATCAGCTGCCTCCATCTCCACTCTCACCATCTGAGTCCTCTTCACAAGAGCTACATGAGGCCAACACACACAGGAAAGACGTGGGGGAAGTTGACTGGGGTGAGATTAGATGTGAGGTTAGAGGATAGGTTAGTCAGGTCAAGTCAAGTCAGCTTTTAAAGTCACTTCCTTCATAAGCACAAGTCATACAAGGAAAATGAAATGACGTTCTCTCTCTATACCATGCCAGGAGAGAACACGTAATTTCATTTTCCTTGATGTGAGGTCCTAGATGTGAGGTTAGACGAGATGAGGTGCAATAATATTGTGCGTTCATGAGGGTCTCGTAATTATATACCGAAAATATACCGATTTTTAACCTTTGACTTCCTAAATCATTTGCTTGCTGTAGCTGATGAACAACAGTCTATAATCGTTTTAGTAAAAAGTCTCACTCTGGTTCGCCACCTTTAATTTGTACACAACATAAAAAAAGCACATGAACGCAGCGTACTTGTAAATACCACTTCGCAACTAGATAATATCTACTTCGGAAGACCACATGAATGCACCAATAGACTCACCATTGCTGATGATGTCAACAGAGCTGCTTACTGATGATGTCATTGGGCGATCTTGTCTCTCTCCACTGCACTGGTACTGGCCTGCCTCTAGGGGGAGCGTGATGGTGATGGTCTGGTTGTTCTCACCAGGTACTGGGCTGTTGTCCTTTAGCCAGACATACCGAAGCCAGTGTAGTGAGTAGTCTGGTATGTCACAGCGGAGGGTGACTTCATCTCCAGAGTAGAAGGGAGGAGGAGGAGGGGACACCACCTCCACTGTAGCATTGGGAGGAAGAGCTGAGGAATGAAGAAATGTGTGTTAGCAGTGGTCATAAACCCAAACAGGTTAAAGTTGCACAGGTGTGATTCCCAGTCTGAGGTGCTGAGAGTTGCAGGGGTACAGTAAGTGTGGCCATCACAACATAACACTGACTTGAATGGCAGCAATCAGTAGCAAGTCAGTCTGCTGAAAAAAGAACTTACAGTAGTGGTGACTCAACAACAAACATCTGAATACATTTAATCATAAATCATAACACCTCCAGCAGCATCACAAGAACCCAGGCTTGACTGACTAAATCACCCAGGCCTGACTAAATGACCCAGGCCTGACTGAATGACCCAGGCCTGACTCAAACCTAAGGCATGGGCAATGGACATGGGCATGCAAACCCATTTGTGGTTGAATGCCTTAGCATGCCATACCACAGCAACAACCATATGCTTGTATATGCTGCTGAGCTGAGGGCTGAAAGACTCGCCTTTAGAGCAGGAAAAGTGTCTAGGAGGAATACAGAGTTCATCATCCCACAGACCAGAGGCATGCATTTCCACACAGAGCCCATTCAGATTGTCGTCATTATTGGGCTCAAATTCAGTCAGTGTAGATGTCTTTANATATTTTAGGTGAGTACTACTATTCCTACTACTACTACTACTACTACTACTACTACCACCACCACCACAACTACTACTACTACTACTACTACTACTACCACTACTACTACTACTACTACTCATACTACCACCACTACTACCACTACTACTACCACTACTACTACCACTACTACTACTACTACTACCACTACTACTACTACTACCACTACTACTACCACTACTACTACTACTACTACTACCACTACTAGTACTGCTACAATTGCTACTATTACGACTACTACTACTACTACTAATTACTACCACCACTACTACTACTACTACTAATACTACTTCTTCTACCACCACCACTACTACTACTACTACTACCACTACTACTACTTCTACTTCTACTACTACTACCACCACTACTACTACTACTACCACTACTACTACTACTACTACTACTACTACCACTACTACTACTACTACCACTACCACTACTACTACCACTACCACTACCACTACCACTACTACTACTACTACTACTACTACTACTACTACTACTACTACTACCACCACTACTACTACTACTAATAATAAAAATAACAAAAATAAAAATCTTACCACTGTTCATAATATTCACAGACTTGCTTATAGAGGATGTCTTAGGGCGATCTTCTCTCTCTCCAGTGCACTGGTAACTGCCTGCCTCTAGGGGGAGTGTGATGGTGATGGACTGGTTGTTCTCACCAGGTACTGGGCTGTTGTCCTTTAGCCAGACATACCGAAGCCAGTCTGAGTAGTCTGGTATGTCACAGCTGAGGGTGACGACATCTCCAGAGTAGAAGGGAAGAGAAGGGGACACCACCACCACTGTAGCCTGGGGTGGAGCTGAGGAATGAAGACAAAACACTACATTCAGATACAAAGACATGGAAACAACTTGGCAGTGGTCATAAACTCAAACAGGTTTAAGGTGTGATTCCCAGTCTGTATAGTAGAGTAACTTTATTGATCCCCAGTTGGAAATTCAGGTGTCCAGTAGCTTACATAAATACACAAATACACAAATGCCCACATGAACATTTCAAGACACAAATAACACAGGAATAGTCAGGGAGGGGAAAATAAAATAAAATAGTAGAGATAATACATGTAAAATGTTATAATGTAAAATGTGTAATGTTATGTTGACTCATTAACAAACATCTGCATACATTTAATCACAAATCATCAATAACAGTGTCACCTTCAGCAGCAGAAGACGAACCAAGGCCTGACTGAATGTATCCAGGCCTGACTCAAACCTGGCTCCCAGTGGGCATGCAAACCCATTTGTGGTCGACACCACTCACATGCTTCTATATGCTGCTGAGCTGAGGGCTGAAAGACTCACCTTCATAGCAGACAAAGTGTCTAGGATGATTACAGGGTTCGTCATTCCACAGACCAGAGAACCTAATTTCCACACAGAGCTCATTCGAATTGTAGTCATTGTTGGGTTCCCCAGGGACCCAGTGGCGAAAGGAAGAGTTGCTGCCATCTGACCACTCCCAGGCATCTCTGAACAAGCCGATCCAGACATAGCCATCTCCTCCTGTGAGTAGACCTGTGATCTTGTCGTTCTCTGCTTGGTTCCTCACGCTGGCCAGATCTATGTGTTTCTCTCTGCAGTATCTCTGAGCATCTACCCAGGTCTTCTCCTCTTCAACCAGCACATAGGGGGGTGTGGAGTTTGTCCCTGTGTTAAAGCCCATACATCAGAAAAGGGAAGACCAAAACGCGGAAAATAAAGTTTACTTAAATGTATTAAAGATAAAGGTTAAACGAGGTGCAAAATGTGAGGGGTTGTGTGAAAGAAAAGAAAAGTACACAGAAGGTGCGAGAGAGGAGGAGAAGACAGAACACTGCTGATACACTCGGGACTCACTAATTCGACGCCCTTTCGGTACTTACGCCTTATGTCCCCTAAACCTAAACCTAAACCTAAACCTAACCCTAACCTTAACCCTACTTAACCCTAAACCTAACCCTAACCCTAACCTTAACCCTAACCTTGACCCTAAACCTAACCCTGAATTGCTTGTTTGAAATGTTTGATTACCATGTGACGGTAGGCTACCGAAAGGGCATCAAACTAGTGGGTCGCTAGGCAACAGTCGGGCAATTCAAGTGAATAGGCAGCGTTTCGTTGCCCTACCACGAAAAACGGGCAATAACGTGAATGCACCACGAAAATTAATCTATTTTTTTCGTGAAAACTTCACAAAATGAGTGAGATACGGTTGCCCTTTGGCCTACTGGACAAGAAATGCCCTTTTTGCAAGTTTTTTTTTTTTGGGCCTTAAAGTGCTGTGGTCCATACTGACATGATAATATACAAATGGGACAATAATGCATTCATATAATATACTGTATAGCCTCTATAGCCTAGTGAGGCAGCCAGACGAGAAACATGCCCCCACCACCACCTCTTCAGCACCTGCCCCCCAAAATGTCTGTGCATGCCACTGCATGAGGAAATAAGGAAATCTAGGCGGTAGCTCACCATTGTAGCAAATGAAGTGATGTGTCTCATAGCAGGGCTGATCGTGCCACTTCCCCTCCTCCTGAGTGCACACACAGCCCTCACCTGCATTGCTGTCTGGCTGTTTGTCATCTGTATCCCAGTTCCGGAACTCAGCCTCATTCTCTCCATAGAATCCCTCATCTGCCAGAGACCACTGCCACTTAGTACTCTCATCATACTTCAGCCCAATCCAAACCCTCCACCCCTCCCCAACACCTGCTTCCTGGATCACTCTCTTGATCTCTTCCATGTCTGCCATGTTGTCTATGGTGGCCAGGTCAGTGTACTTCTCTCTGCAGTACTGCTGGGCTGCTGCCCAGGTCCTCTCCTTTTTCACCACATGGAACTGACGTGGCACAGAGGAGGAGAGACCACACACACCTAGGACGGGAGAGTGTGTAAGAGAGAGAGGGGGGAGGGATGAACCATGAGGTCAGGAGTAATGTCTGGAATAGCGGCCAACGACGTGGCCGATATCAAGGGAAATAATGGACCGTCGGACCGTTCTAACAGCCCGACGGCGCAGCCGAAGGGCTGTTCGCTTCGCCAAGTCCATTTTCCCTTGATATCGGGACACCTCGAAGGCCGCTATTCCGCTTATCACCCGGTTACCAGCATTTAAGTATTAATTTATTGATATGTTGATCTAAGGCTTTGTGAGAGATTAGATTAACCACTGTGCTTGGTACGTTGCTATGGGCACCACTTCCTAATCTAGTGAGATGCACCTCTATCGGAGGCATGTAAGGACGTGCGCAGAACGTTGGGGTGACTTGACAAGCAAATGCGATAGAATTGACGACTGGGTTTTTGACTTGACAACCAGATGCAATAGAATTAGTAACGGGGTCTTGACTAGACAACCAGATGCGATAGAACTAACGACTCAATCTTGACTAGACAACCAGATGCGATAAAATTAGTTACGGCACTTGGCCAGAAAGTTAGAAAAGAAGCAATTTAGACACCCGCATGCCCGCATGACATCATAGGTGTCCTGCTACCGAGGAAGAAAGGACACCTGCACAGCCAATCAGAAGACGTTCCGTCTGCTCACCGGGTGATAAACAGGTTCTAGCATGACCAGGGGGTTAACAATAATTTCATTTGAATTTCAGTTTACGACTGAGGTGTCAGCCCATAACAGAACCATGGTTTTTGTGGTTACCCCAAAAAAGCTCCATGAAAGCAATGATTAACTACTTTTGGGCAGCCGTGCCAATGGTTAAAGGGACACTGTGTGAGATTTTTAGTTATTTATTTCCAGAATTCATGCTGCCCATTCACTAATGTAACCTTTTTCATGAATACTTACCACCAGCATCAAATTCTAAGTATTCATTATGACTGGAAAAATTGCACTTTTCATACATGAAAAGGGGGATCTTCTCCATGGTCCGCCATTTTGAATTTCCAAAAATAGCCATTTTTAGCTGCAAAAATAACTGTACTTGGATCTTACTAGAAAATATTTGTTTATTACTTAGTAAACTTTCATGTAAAGATCAAATTTGGCAATAGGCAGCCCAGTTTCAATGAGCAGCATAGTTGCAGTACCTTTTTTGACCATTTCCTGCACAGTGTCCCTTTAAGGACTGAAGATCACAGGGCTGCAGGGTGGAAACCCGCCCTCCCTTTCCCTACACCTCCATGCATGGCTGAAGTGCCCTTGAGCAAGGCACCTAAGCCAACATTACTCCAAAGACTGTCACCAACAGCCTGTGACATCTGTAAGGCGCTTTGGATAAATAAGCGTCAGCTAATTTAATTTAACTGGTAACACTTTATTTTAGGGATACATCTATTAGCACTAATACATACAATGTTAATGCCTGTGTAAGTAACTTGTAAGGCATGTACTAAGCAAAATCAGACAGTTGTTAGACATTTATTCGCAAATGTCTTGTTCATGCACAATAAGGGCTTTATTACCAATATAACCTTAGTAAGGACCTAGTAGACCTAGATTTCTATGTATGTGTAAGCAGTAAGGGCCAGAATACAATGTGAATAAGCTCCTGGTACACTGATAAACAAGTCAATGTTTGAGAAACTTAGCTCCAAGAAGTACAGTGCATGATGGGTACGCCCTTAGTCAGAAATGCAATGCATGGCCAATGCAGCAATGTTAACCCTATCGCGCCGGGCGCATCATATTTGATGCATCAAATTCAAAGCCCTCTCCACGCTGACACACAAAAAAATAGATTTCAAAAACATCCTGCGTGTCATTTCCAAACGTCCTGCAGTACACGGAAACCGCCACAAAAGAGCAGCGGTCAACAACAAGTTGATCACAGCTCGGCGAAAAATGCAAAAATGGAGTAGAAGCGGTTTCCCTGACCGACGCTGAGATATCGTCAAATTGCAAAAGGTTTGTGTACAAATTTCCGAAATATAACTCTACATCCTTTAATTTGAACACTTGCTTTGTGCAATTAATCAAGGAAGAGTTTATATTTTTACACCGTGTTGCAGAGAGATCGTGCTAAAACTGATGAAACAAATAAGCACCATCCGGCGGTGGCAGGAAGTCAGCCATCAATGCATTTGCTCCATAGGGAAACTTACAAAGCATACCACGACGATCGTTTAACAAAACACACAAGTTGTTTTACTTCAAGACAAAGATATTGCCTTAAGAAACAGGTTTTACTTGCAATTTTGAAAATGTAATGCAAAATGTTGAAATTATGATCTTGTAAAAAATGCATTGAAGTGAATGGAGAAATGGTCCAATTGTAGTAATGGACCCATATATTCAAATTACACATCAAAAATGAATAATGATCTATATTACACTCATAAATAGGTTGTTAAGCATTCGATCAGCTATGTTTTTACATAGATTTTAAAAAATTACCCAACCAGGCTGTGGGAAATGTAAAATATGGTCCTGCTAAAACAAGAATAGGCTTAACAAAAATGGCAGGATCTCACTAAATATTTAAAGATAATCCTCAAATTAAATTGTCTGACAACTTTTTTAAATTAAAAAAAAAGTTGTAAATGCATTAAAAGTCATTTTTCAATGGTCATGAAATTGGAATTTTCATTCCTTTAAAGCCTGATGCATCATATATGATGCATTAAATATCTCAGTGACCTTAACAAAATTTAGAATTTTTTTTTTACATTTCTTATAAGGGACCAATATTGAAGCAAATTCCAAAAAAATTGAATTTTCTCTCATTGCTTTCATGGTTCAGGTCTCACAGGGTTAATATTTCTGTTGTTACATACATGGCAAATTGTTTGGATAGCAACTAAATTGCACAAGTGAGGTGAGGAGCTAAGGAGCATAGGTAGGCTCAGAGCTGGGTAGGTTGTCTGTTGGCCTAGATTGCGTACCCATCATGCACTGCACTTCTTGAAGCTAATGTTCTCAAACAGTTTAGTTTCGCTTCAAAAGTATTATTCTAATATTCTGCAATTTTTTTTTTTTTTAGGGGGGGGGGTACAATTAAAACTCAGTGGTACGTGAAGCAAATTACATCTCACCAACCCACCGCCATTGACAAGTGTACGTTCAAGCCTTGCTATATAAAGGCTCCTGTTACCTCACTTACATTAATATGAACAAGAGAAACTGGATGTTTCAACTGAATAAATTTTGATTATTTAATATACCCTTACACTTTGATCAGGGTGGGGCTAGGTAGTGCGGGCCTGGGTAATGAGGGGGACTTTGGTAGTGCGGGGGCCCTAAGCCATCTGGGCTGAGCAATGCATCACTTTAGAATAGGGACCCTTATTCCGCATCTGTTTTCACACTGTTCAGGGTTTGTTCACACAGTGTGTCGGGAGCTTATACACATTGTATTCTGCCATTTACTACTTACTAATAAATAGAAATATAGGCTTACTATAGTCCTTACTAAGGTTATATTAGTAATAAATCCCTAATTGGGCATGAACAAGATATTTGTGAATACATGCTTAACAACTGTCTGGTTTTGCTTAGTACATGCCTTACAAGTTACTTACAGAGGCATTAATATTGTATGTATTAGTGCTAATAGATGTATCCCTAAACTAAAGTGTTACCGAATAACTATAAACCCTGGTTAGTTTTTATAGTAAAATCATGGTCCATTTTTGTAAGGGTATAGTTAATAAATTAGTCACAAACCATGCCCCAAAAAACATGTAAACCATGAATAATCATGATTCATTTTCGTAAGGGAAGCCTCTTTGTGCAGATGGGGTCGCCGACGGGCCTATGTTCACTCTTGGCTGAAAAGTCTCAAATTCATCATAACAACATTGATATGACATTGCAGAGAGCCTTAAGTAACAGATTTGACTGAATTGATCATTATAATTTTGGTGACAGTAAGGTTATATCAGAGGCTCTGCTGTATAAGGGTTCATTACCACAGTAAGGTTATAATAGAGGCTCTGCACTAAGGGGTTAATGACCCCTCATGGGCCTGTCACAGTTTATTACCGCAGGTGCACTGGGCAGCATGCAAATATGACTAACACTCACCAGGCACACAGGAGAGAGAGAGAGAGAGAGAGAGAGAGAGAGAGAGAGAGAGAGAGAGAGAGAGAGAGAGAGAGAGAGAGAGGGAGAAGGGAGAGAGAGAGAGAGAGAGAGAGAGAGAGAGAGAGAGAGAGAGAGAGAGAGAGGACAATAGCCTACATGCATCAGGTGTCTTACAGTAGGCATATGCAGGTGTCTTGTGCATTACGTGTCTAATACTGAAGCAGTAGGTGAAATGCACTGACCTGGGAACAGGAGCATCAGCAGCAGGAAAACTCCCATCTCTGTGCTGCTGAGAAGAAGAAACGTCAGAAAACAAGGTCAGACAAAGGTCACCGTCAAACACACTTTAGGGATGTGTCACAGCCCCTGCTGTAAACTTTCATGAACAAATAAAAAGAAATGTGTTACCATTTCATCATCATTGATAAAGCACGTTGAGTTACCACCTTGTGTATGACATGGACTATATAAATAAAGTTGATTTAATTTCACTTGACCATTAGTTCATGATGAGCATCATAAATTTATTTTACATTTATTTAACTGATGAAATCATCACAATTCACTACATAAAACATCACATACCATACTGTACATTCTCAACTTTAAGCGTTATATTAAGTGCTATCATCTCACCTTAAGAAGTCTGTGGCCAGTAGCTGGAGGTGTGTAGTGATGAGGTCGACCCAGTCAGTCTGTGTGTCGCTCCATCTGACACTTCAGCCCAAATGAGCCACTCAGCTGAGCTGTTCAATAATACAATCCTGAACAAGGTTACGTCACATATTTACTGAAGATGTTTACATTTACTATATGTTACCTTTTGCATGCTGCCCTGCACACCTGCAGTTTACAACCCCACTATGGTCACACACACACACACACACACACACACACACACACACACACACACACACACACGCACACACGCAAACACACGGTACCCCCCCCCCATCCTCATCCATGACTGAGGTACCCTGAGCATGGTACTCTACTGTCCCCCATCCTCCTCCATGGTACTCTACTGTCCCCCATCCTCCTCCATGACTGAGGTACCCTGAGCATGGTACTCTACTGTCCCCCATCCTCCTCCATGGTACTCTACTGTCCCCCATCCTCCTCCATGACTGAGGTACCCTGAGCATGGTACTCTACTGTCCCCCGTCCTCCTCCATGACTGAGGTACCCTGAGCATGGTACTCTACTGTCCCCCATCCTCCTCCATGACTGAGGTACCCTGAGCATGGTACTCTACTGTCTCCCATCCTCCTCCATGACTGAGGTACCCTGAGCATGGTACTCTACTGTCCCCCATCCTCCTCCATGCGGGTACCCTGAGCACGGTACTCTACTGTCCCCCATCCTCCTCCATGACTGAGGTACCCTGAGCATGGTACTCTACTGTCCCCCATCCTCCTCCATGTCAGGTTCCCTGAGCATGTTACTCTACTGTCCCCCGTCCTCCTCCAGGACTGAGGTACCCTGAGCATGGTACTCTACTGTCCCCCATCCTCCTCTATGACTGAGGTGCCCTGAGCATGGTACTCTACTGCCCCCCATTCTCCTCCATGGTTCTCTACTCTCCCCCATCCTCCTCCATGACTGAGGTACCCTGAGCATGCATGGTACTCTACTGTCCCTCATCCTCCTCCATGACTGAGGTACCCTGAGCATGCATGGTACTCTACTGTCCCCCATCCTTAAGGTACCATGAGCATGGTACTCTACTGTCCCCCATCCTTAAAGTACCCTGAACATGGTACTCTACTGTCCCCCATCCTCCTCCATGACTGAGGTACCCTGAGCATGGTACTCTACTGTCCCCCATCCTCCTCCAGGACTGAGGTACCCTGAGCATGGTACTCTACTGTCCCCCGTCCTCCTCCATGACTGAGGTACCCTGAACATGGTACTCTACTGCCCCCCATCCTTGAGGTACCCTGAGCATGGTACTCTACTGTCCCCCATCCTCCTCCATGGTACTCTACTGTCCCCCATCCTCCTCCATGACTGAGGTACCCTGAGCATGGTACTCTACTGCCCCCCATCCTCCTCCATGACTGAGGTACCCTGAGGATGGTAGTCTACTGTCCCCATCCTCCTCCATTGTACTCTGCTGTCCCCCATCCTCCTGCATGACTGAGGTACCCTGAGCATGGTAATTACTTTCTCCCATCCTCCTCCAGGACTGGGGTGCCCTGAGCATGGTACTCCACTGTCCCCATCCTTTTGGTACCCTCAGTCTACTAACTCTCCCCCATCCTCCTACATGACTGAGGTACCCTGAGCATGGTACTCTACTGTCCCCCATCCTCCTCCATGACTGAGGTACCCAGAGCATGGTAGTCTACTGTCTCCCATCCTTGAGGTACCCTCAGTCTACTTACTCTCCCTCATCCTCCTCCATGACTGAGGCACTCTGAGCATGGTACTCTACTGTCCCCCATCCTACTCCATGGTACTCTACTGTCCCCCACCCTCCTCCATGGTACTCTACTGTCCCCCATCCTCCTCCACGACTGAGGTACCCTGAGCATGGTACTCTACTGCCCCCCATCCTCCTCCATGACTGAGGTACCCTGAGCATGGTACTCTACTGTCCCCCATCCTCCTCCATGACTGAGGTACCCTGAGCATGGTACTCTACTGTCCCCCATCCTCCTCCATGACTGAGGTACCCTGAGCATGGTACTCTACTGCCCCCCATCCTCCTCCATGACTGAGGTACCCTGAGCATGGTACTCTACTGTCCCCCATCCTCCTCCATGACTGAGCTACCCTGAGTATGGTACTCTACTGCCCCCCATCCTCCTCCAGGACTGAGGTGCCCTGAGCATGGTACTCCACTGTCCCCCGTCCTCCTACATGACAGAGGTACCCTGAGCATACTCTACTGTCCCCCATCCTCCTACATTACTGAGGTACCCTGAGTATGGTACTCTACTGCCCCCCATCCTCCTCCAGGACTGAGGTACCCTGAGCATGGTACTCTACTGTCCCCCATGCTCTCGGTACCCTCAGTCTACTAACTCTCCCCCATCCTCCTCCATGGTACTCTACTGTCCCCCATCCTCCTCCAGGACTGAGGTGCCCTGAGCATGGTACTCTACTGTCCCCCATCCTTGAGGTACCCAGAGCATGGTAGTCTACTGTCTCCCATCCTTGAGGTATCCTCAGTCTACTAACTCTCCCCCATCCTCCTCCATGACTGAGGTACCATAGTACTCTACTGGCCCTCATCCTCTCCATGGTACTCTACTGTCCCCCATCCTCCTCCATGACTGAGGTACCATGGTACTCTACTGTCCCCCATCCTCCTTCATGGTACTCTACTGTCCCCCATCCTCCTCCATGACTGAGGTGATAACTGAGCATGGTACTCTACTGTCCCCCATCCTTCTCCATGGTACTCTACTGTCCCCCATCCTCCTCCATGGTACTCTACTGTCCCCCATCCTCCTCCATGACTGAGGTACCATAGTACTCTACTGGCCCTCATCCTCTCCCTCGCATGGATGAAACATGAATGCAGTTTCATTGTACCCCTGCACTGTGTGCTGTTGCCAGAAGTCAAAATAACAGAACATTGGACTTTCTAACAAAATAATGACTTGTAACATTTTTAGAAAAGCAAAAAGCACCTCCTGGTTAATAATTAGCATTTCCCTCATCTTGTTGTTTATTGGAGCCCTTTTGGTTTATTACGTATGGAAAACTGAGAACAGTAGCATTGTAAACTGCAGGTGTGCTGGGCAGCATGCAAATATGACGGACTCTCACTCACTAGGCCAGGCACACAGGAGAGAGAGAGAAGGAGGGAGGGAGAGAGAGAGAGAGAGAGAGAGAGAGAGAGAGAGAGAGAGAGAGAGAGAGAGAGAGAGAGAATGTCTTTTTCTACCATGAAGACTCGAGAGGCAAACGAACGTTATTAACATTTATTGAACAGTAGACATGATACAGGAATGCATAAAAGTTTGGCGAACAATAGGCTAACACTTGATAAAATGCATGAATCAGTTTGGCGAAGGTTCCCGTCTTCGCGTTGAACTCCGGGATAGGACAGCATATCCTCCAGCGGAGATGGAGGCGGGCGTAGCCTGCCCCCTAACAGACGGGAACCTCTGGTGACGGTGGACGGAGGGGTGGTGGTGGCTTCAAAGTCGGCTTAACTGGAAAGCAGAGAACAGAATGAGTGACAGCTATTTAAACAAACGTGAATGTGATCCATTGGCTGAGAGGTAACGATGCATGAGTGATGCGTAACGGGGGAACCCCCAATCTCGCGTTGTGATTGGTTGGCGATCCTGGGCAATGATGACGCATGTATGATCTGTCAAAAGGAAGATTTGTTGGTTGGCCTAGTAGGCTAAGTTTGACAGCCGAGAAATTCGAGTCTCCCTGGTAGAATTTACGCAAGCTCCCATTTCTACCATGAAGACTCGAGAGGCAAACGAACGTTATTAACATTTATTGAACAGTAGACATGATACAGGAATGCATGAAAGTTTGGCGAACAATAACACTTGATAAAATGCATGAATCAGTTTGGCGAAGGTTCCCGTCTTCGCGTTGAACTCCGGGATAGGACAGCATATCCTCCAGCGGAGATGGAGGCGGGCGTAGCCTGCCCCAAAAATAGTGATTAGAAGTGAACTCACCAACAGTTTACAAGTAGACGCCATCTGAAAGACATGAGAATTTAGTTAGATGATTGATTGATGATAGACGGAAGATGAAGGATGATGGGTGATGATGATGATGATGATGATGATGATAATGATGATAATGATAAGTGATAGGTTGGAAGACGATGATGATAGATTTAATGAGATTATAAATGATAGGTAGGCCTATAGTTCTGAGGCTTAAGCTATGGGCGGCGGTCTAGCGGAGGCATGAAGCCTGTGATGATGGTGGTGATGATGATAATGTCGGTACCTTAGGCTATGCGAGAAGACATGGCGCGGATGCGCTGAGAGCAGAGAGACAGCACGGCGGTAGGTTATGCTTGAGAGATGCACCTTGGGTAGGAGAGCGATGTGAACTTAGATTGTGTCGGGAGTAGGTGGAGAGCCGGAACCGTGACCTAGGAGAAAGTAGAGCATGGTGGTGAATAGATGATTGTATGAACATAAATGAATGAATGAATGAATGAATGGCTTCCGTGATGATAGCTTATTGTATTATAGTTGATATCACGGATAAACACCCGAGGCAACTTTGCCAGGATGGTTCATCGTTACAAGATAGAAATATAACAGGATACAGACGGCAATGACAAGCAGGCTGTTAGATGAGAAGGATAGAATACACACATGACCGGGTGACCGGAGCGGCAGCCCCCCAAAAGATATAGTGAATGCCGCCGGCGCGGCAAATACCACCGTCACCAGAAATGAGAATAGAAAACATGAATTTACAGACCAGATATAGCACGCTGAGCTTCGATGACGTGATGAGGAGTGAGGCGAATGTAGGAAGCGTAGGCGTCTGATGACCAACGGCCCAGCGCCTTGATTGCAGTAGGGGACAGACCCCGCTGGGCGGCCGTGGTGGCCGCGCCGATTCTGAATGAATGAGCCGTATACTCCTTGGGCGAGAGGTGGCACCCCCGCAGAACAGCGGCCAACTGGTTGCAGAACCACGGCCGGGACATGGGGGAGCCATCAGGCAGGAGGAACAGGGGAGAGTCAGGGGACCTAGCCGTGCGCAATTTAAGATACGAAGCCATGGAAGAGAAGGGACAGAAAGTGCCGTGCAACTTAGATATAGAAACGTGAGAACCCCGGCGAAGGGAATCGGTCTTAGAGTGTTTCAGAAACACAGTGAAATAACCGGGAGAAAAAACCACATCGGACAGACACAGATCATTAGAAGAATTAAACAAAACAGAGGGCGAGGTGAATTCGCTGCAGCGTAGAAAACCGTAAAACGCAGTGAGGAAAACAGTTTCAAGCAGTGCGTCCACGTAGGGAGAGATAAACCCAAGTCGCAGCCTAGACACCAGTCTATGGAGGACACCGATAGTGATAGGGAGACGAGCGTCGGGAGAGTGTGGATGTGACTTAGTAATACCTTTCAAAACGAGCCGAATAGCGGGCACAGAAAAAAGACTGGGAGAATCAGGGACATGGAGCCTAGAGTGGAACTGAACACCCGCCAGCAACCGATTGATAGATGAAGGTTTAAAATTACGGGTATCAAAACAATACACAATAAAAGCACAAACAGCAGAAACGGACAGAGGGAGAGGGAAAAGTGCATATGAGTGACAAAACAGGCAGAAAAGAGACCACGCTGATGCGTAAGCCTTGAGGGTTGAAGCAGCAAGACCCTTTTTCATATAACCTCGTGCAGAGTCAGAGAGGGGGGGGCCTAAAATAGGACGAGCTCCGAAAAAACTGGGCACGGCAGGGGGTCGGAGCTGGCCGAGGGGCGCAACCGGTGGAAGTCCTGCAAACGGAGACGAGAGAGAGCGTCAGCTTCCACATTACGGAAACCAGGGACGTGAGCAGCAGTGACAACGAAATTGTGAACGACCAACTGCCAGGTCAGCCGACGCAGGAGAGCCATGATCTTAGGGCATTTAGAACGCCCTTTACAGAGGATGTCGACCACGGCCGTGTTATCACAGAAAAAAGTTATGCGTTTACGGCACCATCCGCTGCCCCAGAGGAGGCAGGCGACAACGATGGGGTACAGTTCGAAGAGCGCCGAGGATAAGGAGCCAGACGCGAACTCGAGGAAATCATGGGGCCAGCGCTCGGCGAACCACGCCCCTGCATGGAACCCGCCGAAGCTGACGGATGGTGCAGCATCGGTAAACAGTTCCAGGGAGGCAGACGAGTCGTGATCAGTGTTATAAAAAAAAGAGATGCCATTCCAGTGATTCAGCAGCATCGTCCAGAAGCGCATGTCCGAGCGACAGCCGTCATCGAGGGTTACCATGTCGCTTAGGCCAGGCACTGAGTGAGCTAAGTCGAGGAGACGGGAGATGAAGGAGCGCCCCTGGGGGATAATCCGCATAGCAAAATTGAGGTGGCCGAGCAACGACAGCAATTCGCGTTTCGTGACAGACGCGGCGGCGGAAAATGAATCGCAAATTCCCCTGATTCTGACCAGCTTCTCCTCGGGGAGGGACGCTTTCATCTCAACGGAATCCAGCATAATCCCGAGAAATTCGAGAGACGTAGCAGGACCCATGGTCTTCTCGGGAGAGAGGGGGACGCCAATTGCCGTAAAAACATTGCGGAGGGTGTCGAGTACCGTAGAGTCCTGGTTTGCGGGGAAGTCGATGAGCAAAAAATCATCGAGCAGGTGCAGCACGAAGGGTAACCTGCACACGTTAAGGAGTATCCAGCATAACGCCTCGGACAATGTGTTAAATATATGCGGGCTACTGCGGCATCCGAATGTAAGCCGGACAGCGAAATAAAATCCAGACTTCCACTTAATGCCAAATAGGGGCCAGTCACTAGGGTGTATCGGCATAGTCTTGAATGCATCCGTAATATCAGCCTTGGCCAAAAACGCGCCCCTACCCGCCACCTTGATGAGTTCGATGGCGTTGTCGACAGTAGCGTATTGCAGTGAGAATGGCTCGAGGGGAATTAGCTCATTAATGCTAGCCCGAGAGGCTGCATGAGGGGAGGACATGTCAAAAATCAGTCTCTTCTTGCCTGAGTATTTGCGGGTCGCGACCCCGAGCGCGTTAACGCGGAACGGCCTAAAGGGAGGGGCAGGGAAGGGGCCGACTACGTAACCTTTAGCCACCTCTTTGGCAAGCAGATCAGATGTGACAAGGGGCTCATTCAGGGCGGACTGGAGATTACGGGCAATAAAGGTTCCGGTAGGGGGCGAGAGGACCCCGACTCTAAAACCCTGGGAGAGGCCGGTGAGGAGATAGTCCACAAAAATCGGGTCAGGGTGCGCAGTTAAAAACTTGGAGAGAGTGGGAACGGAGATGGGCGTGGAAGGGTGAGAGCTTAGCAGCCGGTCGAAGAATCCTTCCTGCGAGGACGGAGGCGGCGGGGACACACCGACTTCGGGTGGGGGTCGTGACAGAAGCTGCAAACATGAGAGAATGAACAATTAGAAAAAGTACATACGGCCTCGTTAAAATTATTGCAAATAGCCCGGCCATTAATATAGACGATGGGCCGACCCGAGCGGTCGTGGCGCGGTCTTACGGGCAGGGGGACCGGGGGGGCACCCGGGAGGGCACCCGGGGCGGAGGGAACACTAAAAACGGTCCTGGGGCACAAGTCCGCGGTGTGGCCATGTGACGCGCATACTTTGCAGGATAGTGTACGCTGCCCACTAAAGTGCCTTATCAGTAATTCATTGTCCACCACTGACCAGTCCAGACGGGAGTTAAAAAGGCTGATATAGGAAGCAGCCTTGGCAGCGAATGATTTATGGTATTCATAAAATAAAGTGCCGCCGTAGCGCACTGAAAAATCTGCCATTAAGGCCAAGTAGGCATCGAGTTCCGGGCGGCGGTCGGGGTAGGCGCTGCACAATACGTCACGGTAGACTCCAAAGGCAACCACGAACTCTCCGAATGACAGGTTTTTCAGTAGCCTGGGGTCCGAGGTCTTCAGGAGAACTGACACGTCCCCGCAGTCGATGAACTGACGATCCACTTGGTAGTTGGGAAGGAGCAGGGAGGCCAGGTTTACGTCCTTCCCGTTCAGGATGTTGCTTTGCACTGACGAGGATACGGAAGACGCAGCCTGCGCGACGAAGGACGTACCTAGGACTGGCGCGGGCTGGGCCGTCGCCAGGGAGAAGTTCTGCTGCAGGGTTGCATCGGCGAAGGATGGGTCGACGAGAGGACCGCCGGGCTGGTGACCGGAATTAACAGGCAGAGGAGGCGGCAGGGAAGCAGGAGGAGAGCGCGCAGGGAGCGCGGCAGATGATCCGGCAGCGGGCAGCGACACCGACGCGGCGGCATCGTAGGCAGGACGTGGAAGAGGGTCCCAGGAGCCCAAACTTCAAAGTCGGCTTGACTGAAAAGCAGAGAACAGAATGAGTGACTGATTTTTAAACAAACGTGAATGCGATCCATTGGCTGAGAGGGAACGAGGCATGAGTGATGCGTAACGGGGATTCCCCTATCTCGCATTGTGATTGGTTGACGATCCTGGGCAATGATGACGCATGTATGATCTGTCAAAAGGAGTTAGCCTAGTAAGTTTGGCAGCCGAGAAATTCGAGTCTCCCTGGTAGAATTTACGCAAGCTCCCATTTTCATGGTCAACAGCACATGTTTATGACTATCTAGGCTATTTTTAGATCATGTTGTTTTATTAGGCTTAGGCCTATGAGATGGTGTTCAACTGTGATGAGTTCTGTCATGGTCCTAAATAGCAAACACAATTGTCCAGCCGATGTCTACATGCTACGTATTAAAAATGTTAACTGTCTTCGGTGTGTTTTCAGAGTCAAACCATATGTTGGTATCCAACTATCTTAGTTTCCTGGAACAACGAACAGCGACAGCCCTGCGACAACCCTGTGTGTGTCTGTCTGTCTGTCTGCCTGTATGTCTGTCTGTATGTCTGTCTGTCTGCCTGTCTGTCGGTCTGCTTGTGTGTCTGTTCTGTCTGCCTGTGTGTCTGTCTGTCTGCCTGTCTGTGTGTCTGTCTGTCTGTCTGCCTGTGTGCCTGTCTGTCCGTGTTTGGCAGCAGATTTGGTAAAGTGAGATAAGTGCTGATAAGGGAAAAAAAAACACTCGTCACTGATAGTTGAAGAGTTTTACACACAGTTCTCTGTGTTCCATCCCTATTCCCCCCCCCCCCCCCCCACACACACACACACACACACACACACACACACACACACAGGCGCGGCCGGTTCATTAAGGGCAGATGGGCAGTGCCCCTCCAAAGATTCTTCCTCTGAGAAAAGTAGATCCATTCAGAAATTGTAGATAAAATATGTATTGCAACCTCAATCACACTGGGAATCGTATTAGGCCTACATCAATGTTGTGGTTTGTGACGATCTTTGCGAGTGGAATCGGGTTTTATTTTTGTTGAGAAGTCTAGTTTACATCCAGTGTGGCTGTTTAACGTTAGGGTCTATGGCCACTGGCCTGGGCAGATTTCTCGCCGCCTCAGCTAAGCCCGGCCCCCTCGCCCCGATCCCATTCTACAAAATTAGCACTGTAGCCTACTTAGCATAATATCATAACATAAGCGCGACTTTATGGATGCTATCAGGGCAGATGTATGATCTGCCCTGACCAATGACAGGTTGGTGGCCCTGCCTGCTTTGAAAAAGACACAGCAAACATATTACTCCGCTCATCTCTAACCTGGGGGATTTTATTAACTCCATTGCCGAAAATTTCCCTCACAAAATCGGTGGATTAAACGGATAACCTTGTCGGATTTGACAAAGGATATGTGTTGGCTGGTTAAGGATTCACGTTTGGGGTAGGTACAGTTTGTATATTTGCTATTGCAAAGTTTAAGGTTTTATGACCGAAGTCTTTGCATAATGGGTAACTGTCTGTTATTTAATGAAATTTGTGGGCTTGCAATGTTGAGACAGCAAGCAAATGTGTAGCTTCGTAAAGTCTGCTGCTGCTACCCCCAAGACTAGCTGACGACATTCTCTGAGAAGCTGTGTTGGGCTTACTACATAGTTTAAACAAAACGTGAGGGATTATGAATGAAGTCTTTGTAAAATAGGGAAACTGGAAGTTATTTAATGAAATATCTGAGCTTATTGAGCTTGGGATGTTGACAGCTTCATTTATGCTCAGTACTGAGTCCCCGAAAACTAGCTAAAAAAATACACCTGCACACGGTCATGCCTAGCATTGCAGAACAGGAGCGACTGTTGGATAGTGAGCTTCAGTGGATGAATGTACAATTCCCCTGTTAAGTTTTAACCATGGCTACTCGTTTCGAAAATAGGCACGTCCTTTCCCGGTATTGATGTCATTTGGTTCTGTGGTGCATTTGAACCGGCAGCAAGGGGACTGACTGAATTGAATAGTGTTGCAGGGATTGTTGATTTGGTTGCATCATTTGTCAATGTAATGTACGAACGGTGAAGGCGAGATCACTCCTATAGGCAGCAGCAGCATGTACTGTAGTAGCCTACTTGAGGACAGTTTGTTTCGCATGTTGGTCTACAAAAATGCTTCTACATTTCAAACGAGTATGTTTGCACACGAGGAGTTTTGCTCTGCTTTGGCAAAGGCTACAATGCTGTGCTAGCCTTTTCCTGATTGTTCGTGCTGTCCGGTTGCGTGGAGTGCATATTCTTGTCGTGTTGCTTGTCGCAAACCCCGCGAGCAGACAAAACATTTTTCTTGTAATTTCTTAACTTGTGTGCAGTCACTCTGCTTAAATGAGCGAGAGAACTAGCTGTGTGGAGAGAACTGTCAAAAACAGCTTTCTTCAGAACAGAAGTTGAACAGATAACGTGCATGCCTGGTGCGGTGTATCACGGGAGGTGGAGTTTTACTAACACACCAAACACTCTGAGAAAACGCTCTTCTGTCTTGCCTACACACGCAATGCAACTCGTAAATGATACCGCATTGATTTAATTATTATGGACTTGATCGCCAAAATTTCTGCCCTGCCTGTTTCCCCAGCCACCGGCCGCTACTGCACACACACACACACACACAGATGTACCCCCACCACACACACAGTGCGGAACTCTTAGCACTCGGTCGTTAGGTTACTGTCTGCGTAATCTACGCTAAGCACAGTCATTTTTGCAGCTAAAAATGGCTAATTTTGGAAATTCAAAATGGCGGACCATGGAGAAGATCCCCCTTTTCATGTATGAAAAGTGCATTTTTTCCAGTCATAATGAATACTTAGAATTTGATGCTGGTGGTAAGTATTCATGAAAAAGGTAACATTACTGAATGGGCAGCATGAATTCTGGAAATAAACAACTAAAAATCTCACACAGTGTCCCTTTAAGGAGGGCATCCTCCTCATATCTGTTATATCACTTTTGGGCAGTTCTGCTCAGCCAAGCACCACGTGTGTGGTGATGACACAATTCAATAAGGGTCAGCATCACCAAATGTATTACGTTTTAAATCTTTATTTAATAGATACATGTATGGATTCAACAACACGTTTACTGTCTTTATTTGTAGATACACAAATGGTATTTAACTTTGGATCTTTATTTAATAGACACTCATATGGATCCAACAACAACACCTGTCATTGATCATCATAAACAAAGTGATCAAATCATCTGTATTGTCTTGGTATACAGTATCATTTTCATTAATCAGTGTTTGGATATGGAAAGTTAACTGGTCCACTTCAGAAGCCAAGGCCAGGGATGACTGAATCACTCGGATACATTTTTGGTTATTTTATTAGTTATTAGTTTATTACTTATTTAGTTATTTTTGAATTTATTTTTTAAAATAACATAACTAAAAAGTATCTGAGTGCTCCAGTCATCCCTGGCCTAGTCATCTGAAGTGGACCAGTTAACTTTCCATACTCTACCGTCCTGGACTGGAAGCACCAAGAAGGTGAGAGTGCAAGTGACTTCCCTTTCCCAAGTGTAGGGTTATATTATCATATATTCCTCATTAATCAATGCATATACCGATACAATTATCTATATTACATTGGTGTAACATATTTATTCACCCAGTATAAACCATCCTCATTATTGTACTGATACACAGCATTATCTTCATTTCAATATCTGGGTAAAATTATAATAACACACAACACTGCACACAGGTGTAAATCCTTCTTAAATCTATAAGACACACAGGTGCATATCTTTCTTACATCTATAAGACACACAGGTGTAAATCCTTCTTAAATCTATTAGACACACAGGTGCAAATCTTTCTTAAATCTATCAGACAGACAGGTGTAAATCTTTCTTAAAGGGACACTGTGCAGGAAATGGTCAAAAAAGGTACTGCAACTATGCTTCTCATTGAAACTGGATTGGCTATCGCCAAATTTTATATTTACATGAAAGTTTACTGAGTAATAAACAAATGTTTTCTGGTATGGGTATGGTCCAAGTAGAGCCATTTTTGCAGCTAAAAATGGCTATTTTTGGAAATTCAAAATGGCGGACCATAGAGGAGATCCACCTTTTCATGAATGAAAAGTGCAATTTTTCCGGTCATAATGATTACTCAGAATTTGATGGTGGTGGTAAGTATTCATGAAAAAAGGTAACATTAGTGAATGGGCAGCATGAATTCTGGAAATAAACAACTAAAAATCTCACACAGTGTCCCTTTAAATCTATTAGACACACAGGTGCAAATCTTTCTTAAATCTATCTATAAAAGACACAAGTGTAAATCTTTCTTAAATCTATAAGACACACAGGTGTAAATCTTTCTTAAGTCTATAAGACACACAGGTGTAAATCTTTCTTAAAACTATACTGTAAGACACACAGGTGTAAATCCTACTGAAATCTATAAGGCACACAAGTAAAGTGGTTCTACGACACATTTAGATAAATGCAAACCATAGTGATGGCAAAAAAAAAACCCAAAAACATTTGAACATTTGAATAATTACCAATGCAACGTAGCATATTAAATAGGATATAGTGATGCAGTGCACACATGATTTAAACAGTGTTTATAACTTGCAAAAAAGGCAGGAAGAAGAAGAAGGAGACGTGGAGTGAAGCGTTGATTGTTGAAACCTCCTGGACATCCGCTCCATTGCCTCCTGTAGACTCCACTGCCTGACGTATCCTGTCAGATGACACACACACACACACACACACACACACACACACACACACACACACACACACACACACACACACACACACAAAAAAATAAGTTACTAGATATCACACACACACACACACACACACACACACACACACACACACACACACACACACACACACACACACACACACACACACACACACACACACACCACTGACAAACAGAGACACACTTACACCCCTCTTTGGTGCAGATGAAGTTGAGTTTCTCAGTCTCTTGCAGGCTAACCCACTGACCCGTCTCTCTTCCAACTGCTGCCACAGCGATGTCCAAGCTCGGCATTCTCTCGTCATTGGAGGCAAAGTTGTCGTAGCAGACGGAGTATCCATTGATCCAGAACCAGAAGCCAAGGCTGCGGTAGTAGCGCAGGCCCAGCCACACGTGGGGAGATGAGGCTCCTTTGGCCCACCCCTCCACCCAGCGCTGGGTCTTCTCAGAGGTCACAGACACCAGGTCCACATGGTGCTGTCTGCAGTACTGCAGAGCCTCCATCCAGGTCTTTTTCTCACGAACCAGAATCAGCTTGTCTAGGGGGGGAAAGAGATCGGCCATGTTGTCAGTATAAATGGCTTTAAATGAGTGGGTGAGATACTACTACTACTACTACTGCTAATAATAATAATAATAATAACAAAAACAATAATATCTTACCACTGTTCATAATGTCCACAGACTTGCTTACAGAGGATGTCATTGGGCGATCTTCTCTCTCTCCACTGCATTGGTACTGAACTGCCTCTAGGGGGAGTGTGATGGTGATGGTCTGGTTGGTCTCACCAGGAACTGAGCTGTTGTCCTTCAACCAGACATAACAATGCCAGTCTAAGTAGTCTGCTATGTCACACTTGAGGGTGACGACATCTGCAGAGTAGAAGGGAGCAGGTGGAGACACCACCACCACTGTAGCATTGGGTGGAAGATCTGAGGAATGAAGACAAACACTACATTCAGGAACAAAGAAATTGAAACAATTTGAACACAACCTTCATACTCTACAGTATGTTGTGTTAGCAGTGGTTATAAACCACAAGAGGTTAAAGTTGCACAGGTGTGATTCCAAGTCTGGGGTACTGAAAGCTGCAGGTGTGACAGTTGTTATCACAACATAACACTGAGTCGAATAGCAGCAATCAGTAGCAAGTCAGCCTGTAGACAAAATTAACTTGCACTGTAATGTTATGTTGACTCAACAACAAACATCTGAACTGAATTAATCTAATTGAATTAATCTAAGCCTGACTCAAACCTGGGTCCCCATGGGCATGCAAACCCATTTGTGGTCGAATGCCTTAGCACGCTGTGCCATAGCACCAGTCATATGCTTTTATATGCTGCTGAGCTGAGGGCTGAAAGACTCACCTTCATAGCACACAAAGTATCTAGGATGATGGCAGGGTTCATCATGCCAACCAGAGGCCTGCATGTCCACACAGAGCCCATTCACACTGTAGTCATAGTCGGGTTCCCCAGGGACCCAGTGCCGAATGGAAGAGTTGCTGCCATCTGACCACTCCCAGGCATCTCTGAACAGGCCGATCCATGCATCGTCATTTCCTCCTGTAAGTAGACCTGTGATCTTGTCGTTCTCTGCCTGGTTCCTCACGCTGGCTAGGTCTGTGTAGTTGTCTCTGCAGTATCTCTGAGCATCTGGCCAGGTCTTCTCCTCTTCAACCAGCACATAGGGCTGTGTGGAGTTTAGCCCTGTTATAATGACAATATGTCACTGTATGTGTTATGTGTTACTGAGGGACCAAGCACAGTCTAATAGTCTGACATAACATGATAAATGTATTTCTATGCATGATATCTCACCATTGTAGCAAATAAAGGGACACTTCTGTGAGCAGGGCTGATCGTCCCACTTCCCCTCCTCGTGAATGCGCACACAGACTTCACCTTCTCTGCCATCGGGCTGTTCATCATCTGTATCCCAGTTCCGGAACTTAGCCTCATTCTCGCCATAGAACCCCTCATCAGCCAGAGACCACTGCCACTCTCCATTCTTCAGCCCGATCCAAACCCCCCACCACTCCCCAACACCTGCATCCTGGATCACTCTCTTGATCTCATCTATATCGGCCATGTTGTCTATGGTGGCCAGGTCAGTGAACTCCTCTCTGCAGTACTGCTGAGCTTCTGCCCAGGTCTTCCCCTCTTTCACCCCATAGAACCGACGTGGCACAGAGGAGGAGAGACCACACACACCTAGGAGGAGAGAATGTGTGAAAGAGAGAGAGAGAGAAAGAGAGAGAGAGACAGAGAGAGAGAGAGAGAGAGAGAGAGAGAGAGAGAGAGAGAGAGAGAGAGAGAGAGAGAGAGAGAGGGGGGTAACAAATGAACCATGAGGTCAGGAGTAATACTGGTTTTAACATGCCCATGGGGGGAATAATTATGCACATTTCATTTGAATTCCAGTGTACAATTGGGGTGTCAGCTTTGCCTGGCAACAGTCCACTTTAATCAGCATTGTAGCCTAGCCATACTCTTATGAAAATCTACCATGGTTTTTATGTAGTAAACATGGTTCTACCTTTGTGGGAACCAACCATAATATTACAATGGATTATATATGGTCTTTTGGGCAACCATAATAGCATGAACACCATGGTTTTACTCTTTGCCATACACCATGGCTAAACCATAGTCACGAAGCATGGCTTTAATAGTAACTACTTGTGGGAAGCCATGGTGCAATGGTTAAGGACTGAAGATCACAGGGTTGCAGTTTTAAAAAAAATCCCCCCTTACCTCTCCCTACACCTCCATCCATGGCTGAAGTGCCCCTAAAACTGGGAACACTGGTGATGGGCTAGACCCGAAACGTTTTTCCCCTGTCTGTCGGTTTTATTTACTTTTTTCGGCTTTGTTTAATACAGTTTTTGATTTTGCATTCAGCTCCAGTGTGCGACTCCTTTCTTCCTTTTCATTATACTGCTCTTGGAATTACGCACCGAGCGATACGCAGAGGATAAGACATTGGTGAGGACGCCACCCCACCATTACTATGAAGTGCCCCTGAGCAATGCACCTAACCCCATATTGCTCCAGGGACTGTCACCAATAGCCTATAACACAGGGCTGAACTGGAACTGAAAAATGGCCTGAGCATTGTTTTGTCACAGACCGGCCCAGAACACACACAGGCCAATGTCGTACTATATCTTGGCTGACTGGCTGAATGCACTGTCTACATTGACAATGGACCAATGGGCCTTCCCCTCTAAATTGTCGGCCAATCCGCCCAGGTAAAAAATAACAACAACAGCCCACCGGGAAAACGCCCTGTATGCCAGATAACCAGTCCAACTAACCCAACATTGCTCGAAGGACTGTAACCAATAGCCTCTAAAAACTGTAAGATTCTTTGGATTGAAAAAAAAGTGTCCGCTAAATGTGATGTAATGAGTAACTATTAACCATGGTTGATCTTTATTGTAAAATCAAGGTTAATTTTCATAAGGGTATAGTTAAACCATAGTCAAACCAAGCCCAAAAAACATGAAAACCATGAACAATTTTTGCAAGGGTAGTGCAGATGGGCCCACCGGCGGGCATGTTGATGCTTTGCTGAAAAGACAACAACTACATCACAACAACATTGCCATGGCATTACCTCAATACAAGTAACAGATTAAGAATTGATCATTGTAATTTTGGTGAGAGTAAGGTTACAACAGGTGCTCAGTGGGTTATAAGAGAGGCTCTGCACTAAGGGGTTAATTACCACAGTGGGTTATAAGAGAGGCTCTGTGCTAAGGGGTTAATTACCAAATTAAGGTTATGACAGAGGCTGTACACTAAGGGGTTAATTACCCCTCATAGGTCTGAAACAGTTTATTACCGCAGGTGCACTGGGCAGCATGCAAATATGACTGACACTCACCAGGCGAGAGAGAGAGAGAGAGAGAGAGAGAGAGAGAGAGAGAGAGAGAGAGAGAGAGAGAGAGAGAGAGAGAGAGAGAGAGAGAGAGAGAGAGAGAGAGAGAGAGAGAGAGAGAGAGAGAGAGAGAGAAAGAGAGAGAGAGAACAGTAGCCTACATTCATCAGGTGTCTTACGGTACTATTCATATGTACGTAGATGTCTTATGTACTACGTGTAACCCCTTAAGACGCGGCTTTATACATTTGTTGTTACCAGTATGGTAATGACCAAGTTGTGGTGCATTACTAAAGGGCCTGTGTTGTGTCATAGTATTGTAGTGCTATGGTAGTTACATTTCAAAGACTATTACAGCGTGCCACTGGAGGTACGGCGCGCATTATAAGGGGCTACGGAAGAAAAATCCGCACTCACAAACTGCATCTCATTATTTATTTATATTACCACCATGTCCAAAAGCAAACACGTTTCAATCACGCACTGATGAAGGCTTGATAGCCGAAACGCGTTTGCTTTTGGACATGGTGGTAATATAAATAAATAATGAGATGCAGTTTGTGAGTGCGGATTTTTCTCCCTTAAGTTGATATATTTTAACGCGCACCCAAAGACTTTCGTTTTTTCCAAGAAGTTGAGCGCGTCCTTTGCCAAAACTTTATATATTACGTGTCTAATACAGAAGCAGTACGTGAACTGCACTGACCTGGGAACAGGAGCATCAGCAGCAGGAAAACTCCCATCTCTGTGCTGCTGAGAAGAAGAAACGTCAGAAAACAAGGTCAGACAAAGGTCACCGTCAAACACACTTGTAACACACATGCTGTAAACTTTCATGAACAAATAAAAAGAAATGTGTTACCATTTCATTATCATTTATAAAGCACATTGGGTTACCGTATGTATGACATCGACTATATAAATAAAGTTGATTTAATTTCACTTGACCATTAGTTCATGATGAGCATCATGAATTTAATTTACATTTATTTTACTGATGAAATCATCACAAGTCACTACATGAAACATCACATATCATACCGTATAACCTTTTAAGCATTAGTATTAAGTGCTATCATCTCACCTTAAGAAGTCTGTGGCCAGTAGCTGGAGGTGTGTAGTGATGAGGTCGACCCAGTCAGTCTGTAGTGATGAGGTCGACCCAGTCAGTCTGCAGTGATGAGGTCGACCCAGTCAGTCTGTAGTGATGAGGTCGACCCAGTCAGTCTGCAGTGATGAGGTCGACCCAGTCAGTCTGTAGTGATGAGGTCGACCCAGTCAGTCTGCAGTGATGAGGTCGACCCAGTCAGTCTGTAGTGATGAGGTCGACCCAGTCAGTCTGTGTGTCGCTCCGTCTGACACTTGAGCCCAAATGAGCCGGTCCGCTGAACTCTCTGATAATGAAGTCCTTACTGACATTACGTCACATATTTACTGCTCCTCTGATCAAACAATGTGTGTTCTGTGTGTGTGTGTGTGTGTGTGTGTGTGTGTGTGTGTGTGTGTGTGTGTGTGTGTGTGTGTGTGTGTGTGTGTGTGTGTGTGTGTGTGTGTGTCTATCCTGAGTGGCATTGGTCAGCTATATTCCCCATTTGCATGCTGCCCAGCGCACCTGCAGTTTACAACCTCACTATAGTCAGGCCCCAGTTCTGCAGAAACACACACACACACACACACACACACACACACACACACACACACACACACACAGACACACACACACACACACACACACACACACACACACACACTCTCTCTCTCTCTCCTCCACTCTCTCTCAGGCACCCCCAGCCCCAAACACCCACACCCACACCCACACCCACACCCACACCCACACCCACACTCAAACTCTTTCTCTCTCTCTCTCTCTCTCTCTCTTAGGCACACACACACACACACACACACACACACGCATCCTCTCTCTCTCTCTCTCTCTCTCTCTCTCTCTCTCTCTCTCTCTCTCTCGCTGTCTCTCTCTGCTCCCCCTCTCTCACCCAACACACACACTCACACACATACAGGCAAGTTAGGGAGTAAAGCGTTAATTATGCTACTGTCCCCCATCCTCCTTCGTGGTACTCTACTGTCCCCCATCCTCCTCTTTGACTGAGGTACCCTGAGCATGGTACTCTACTGTCCCCCATCCTCCTCCATGACTGAGGTACCCTGAGCACAGTACTCTAGTGTCTCCCATCCTCCTCCATGGTACTGTCCCCCATCCTCCTCCATGACTGAGGTACTCTGAGCATGGTACTCTACTGTCCCCCATCCTCCTCCATGACTGAGGTACCCTGAGTATGGTACTCTACTGTCCCCCGTCCTCCTCCATGACTGAGGTACCCCTAGCATGGTACTCTACTGTCCCCCATCCTCCTCCATGGTACTCTACAGTCCCCCATCCTCCTCCATGGTACTCTACTGTCCCCCATCCTCCTCCATGACTAAGGTACCCTGAGCATGGCACTCTACAGTCCCCCATCCTCCTCCATGACTGAGGTACCCTGAACATGGTATTTTACTGTCCCCCATCCTCCTCCATGACAGAGGTACCCTGAGCATGGTACTCTACTGTCCCCCATCCTCCTCCATGACTGAGGTACCCTGAACATGGTACTCTACTGTCCCCCATCCTCCTCCATGGTACTCTACTGTCCCCCATCCTCCTCCATGGTACTCTACTGTTCCCCATCCTCCTCCATGGTACTCTACTGTCCCCCATCCTCCTCCATGGTACTCTACTGTCCCCCATCCTCTTCCATGACTGAGGTACCCTAAGCATGGTACTCTAAAAGCCCCTCATGGTTTATAATTAGCATTTCTTTCACCTAGATGTTTATTGGAGCCCTTTTGGTTTATTACTTAAGAAGAAACTGGGAACAGTAGCATTGTAAACTGCAGGTGTGCTGGGCAGCATGCAAATATGATGGACTCTCACTCACTAGGCCAGGCACACAGGAGAGAGAGAGAGGGGGGGGGGGGGGGGGGGGGAGAGAGGGGGGGGGAGAGAGAGAGTGGGGGAGGACCAGAGAGAGAGAGAGAGAGAGAGAGAGAGAGTGGGGGAGGACCAGAGAGAGAGAGAGAGAGACAGAGAGAGACAGAGAGAGACAGAGAGAGAGAGAGTTGGTTTGTTAAGGTTGTTTTTTTAAGGTGATAAGATGGTCTGATTGTGACCGAAACGTCTGCACTACACTTGGGTAGCACTTTTTTCCGTTTTTCCTTAATGCAATAAAAGTTTACTATTGCATTCGTCATTGCGGTGTGCGAGTTCCCCTTCCTTGCTTCATACATACGGTAAAGTAAGTCATTTCAAGTGGAGGCGGTGTTGGTGTGTGTGCATATGGGGGGAGGGGCTTGCCCTCACCTGGCCATCTAGCCACAGAGTAAAGTCGGAGACTGACGTCTATGACGTACTTATACCTCCACTCGGAGACTGACGTCTATGACGTATGTGGGGTGTTCTGCTGACGGGGCAGCCACGGCACCAGAATTTCTGTTTCGGATGGGCCAGACCATTTTTGGATGGCACTTCAGTCATTGTCACATAGCCTACCAAGCACGCATACACCAGCATTTCTGGTGAGGAAATGCAATTTAGTTATTATGATAACTAGTCCCTACAGACCCATTCCATAGCCCATTCCATTCAGTAGACTCATAATTTCTCATGAAGTAGGCTAATTGAATGTTCAGTTGTTTAACCTGGCCTATCTCACATGAAAGTAGGCCTAGGCCTATATGGCCCAATCAGGTTTTTTTACCCTAACACGAAAATCATGATCTGCATTGCCAATCACAAATTAAAGAATGGTCTAATCTTTCCAACCACTTTGAAAATCTAACCGAGGGTGCTCCATTTGTGCAAAATGAAATATTGACTCATAAAACAATAGGCGTAGCCTACAGTCCAAAAACTCAAGGCTGAGAAACGAATGAGCAGGCACAGTGGGGGTTTGGGGGGATGTGATATTGGTAAGCAAGATGTCAACTGGCCTGGGACAGTTTGGTGGTTTGGCAATACAGAGAGTAGCCTAATGTGTCGTCTTCAATATTAACTATTACTATGACTATTACTGTCTTGAGCCAAAAATGTAATGTAAACTGGCGTCTGCGCAACATCCAGTGAGAGAGATTATGTCGCTTAATTTTCAGTTTGTATTTGCGCTGGATTTAATG
The DNA here is from genome assembly GCF_034702125.1 of Engraulis encrasicolus. Taxonomy (NCBI): domain Eukaryota; kingdom Metazoa; phylum Chordata; class Actinopteri; order Clupeiformes; family Engraulidae; genus Engraulis; species Engraulis encrasicolus. The sequence continues at coordinate 77,333 of NW_026945841.1, read as the reverse complement.
CTTGAACCAATTGGAAGGGGGGCCACCTCCAGATGGGGGTACTTTGACTAAATTGACGATGCGCTTGCTGTTCAGCAATTGACATTTTCACGTTGTCGCTGATGCAAACCTATTGGAAGGGGGCCCCCTCGAGCAAGGGGGTATTAGGGAGGCGCTGTTGCTTCCCTCGCAGCAGAGCCCTTCACACAGATGACAGTGCCTTTTTATGAAGCTATTTAAAATCGTCATTGCTGTTGGATACATAACCTCGTCCTTGGGGGCCCCACCTACTCGGGGGCCCTAGGCAACTGCCTACATTGCTTACCTTAACGCAACGGGCCTGTCCCTCTCTCTCTCTCTCTCTCTTTCTCTCCCCGTCCATCTAAAGGTGTTGGGGTCAATACAATGTTCTCCACTGACTCTCTCTCCCTCTCTCTCTCTCTCTCTACTGTCTCTCTCTCCCTCTCTCTCCCTCTCTCTTCCTCCCTGCCTCCCTCCCTCTCTCTATCTAAAGTGCTGGGGTCAATACAATGTTCTCCACTGACTCTCTCCTTCTCTCTTCCTCCCTGCCTCCCTCCCTCCCTCCATCTAAAGTGCTGGGGTCAATACAATGTTCTCCACTGACTCTCTCCTTCCCTCTCTCCCTCTCTCTTCCTCCCTCCTTCCCTCCCTCTCTCCCTCTCTCTTCCTCCCTGCCTCCCTCCCTCTCTCCTCCTCCCTGCCTCCCTCCCTCTCTCTATCTAAAGTGCTGGGGTCAATACAATGTTCTCCACTGACTCTCTCCCTCCCTCTCTCTATCTAAAATGCTGGGGTCAATACAATGTTCTCCACTGACTCTCTCTCTCTTCCTCCCCGCCTCCCTCCCTCCCTCCCTCTCTCTTCCTCCCTGCCTCTCTCCTTCTCTCCTCCTCCCTGCCTCCCTCCCTCTCTCTATCTAAAGTGCTGGGGTCAATACAATGTTCTCCACTGACTCTCTCCCTCCCTCTCTCTATCTAAAATGCTGGGGTCAATACAATGTTCTCCACTGACTCTCTCCTTCTCTCTCCCTCCCTGCCTCCCTCCCTCTCTCTTCCTCCCTGCCTCCCTCCCTCTCTCCCTCTCTCTTCCTCCCTGCTTCCCTCCCTCTCTCTTCCTCCCTGCCTCCCTCCCTCTCTCCCTCTCTCTATCTAAAGTGCTGGGGTCAATACAATGTTCTCCACTGACTCTCTCTGACTCATGATTACAAGTTCAAGATGACAATCTCTGTGTATTGAGGAGGATATTCTTTGAGTGCTATTGTGTATTGAGGAGGATATTCTTTGAGTTATATTGTGTATTGAGGAGGATATTCTTTGAGTGATATTGTGTATTGAGGAGGATATTCTTTGAGTTATATTGTGTATTGAGGAGGATATTCTTTGAGTGATATTGTGTATTGAGGAGGATATTCTTCGGGTGATATTGTGTCTAATATAAATCTGATCCATGCATTACATTTTAAATCTTTATTTATATATACACATATGATATGGTGTTTAAATTTGAATCTTCATTTAATAGCCACACAGATGGATCCAACAACAACACCTGTCATTGATCATCATAAACAAAGTGATCAAATCATCTCTATTGAGTTGGTATACAGTATAATCTTCCTTAATCAGTGTACTATTGATCATATAATCTTTATTACATTGCTATTACATCTTTATTCCAACAGTATACAAACAAAAAGGGGGGCGGGGGGGGGGGGAGAGACCACCATTTCGACATACCACCATTTCGAGAGTGTACTTAAGTCGCGTGATCAACATTCTAAGTCAATTGACATTTGCAGAAATGTCGAAATGCACGAGCGGAATTGGAGAGAGTGAAAGCGCAATTGCAGGATTAGTGTTTAATTTAGTGTCTAATTTTGTCACGGTCCAAATGTCCTACAGGTAGGGTCTGAAAACAGTTCCTGCAAGCTGAAAAATGGTTCCTGCAATAAAAAGTCAATGTCTGAATGGCGGTATATCTGAATGGCGGTATGTAACCAAACAAAACTGTCATGTCCCCCTGATTGCATTAAGCTACTGTATAGTAGTATCTTCATTTCAATATCTGGATGAAATTACATTATCACACAACAAGGCACACAAGTGGAAATCACTCTGGAATCTATAAGGCACACAAGTGGAAATCACTCTGGAATCTGTAAGGTGGAAATCACTCTGGAATCTGTAAGGTGGAAATCACTCTGGAATCTATAAGGTGGAAATCACTCTGGAATCTGTAAGGTGGAAATCACTCTGGAATCTGTAAGGCACACAAGTGGAAATCACTCTGGAATCTATAAGGCACACAAGTGGAAATCACTCTGGAATCTGTAAGGCACACAAGTGGAAATCACTCTGGAATCTGTAAGGTGGAAATCACTCTGGAATCTGTAAGGTGGAAATCACTCTGGAATCTGTAAGGTGGAAATCACTCTGGAATCTATAAGGTGGAAATCACTCTGAAATCTATAAGGCACACAAGTGGAAAGACCACAGCAATTCCTACCCCTAACCTGTCCATACTCACTGTAGCTCGATTCGCACTGGACTTTCATGATCTATGCTGCCCTACAAATATAAAGTGCAGTAGCTACTGTACATATTTTGTCAAAATTGATTTTAGACTGCAAATGGTTTTCATAACCCTCATTTATCTTGTGATAAAGCCTTTTGGTCCAAATGTGTCCGATGTGTCCACATGTGTCCAAATGTGTCCGATGTGTCCACATGTGTCCAAATGCTACCAAGGCTTTGAATGTATTTCCCTTGGTTTCAAAGTTGGCGTAGTTACTGCACTTTGACTTTGTAGGGCAGCATGGACCGCTGGTAATTCTGAATAATTGTAGCCTATGTAATGTCTGAGTTCTTAGTCCCGAGTAAATACACCATATCTGTAATCTGTAAAGTAATAATTCTGGCGATAATTATTCATATTCTGTGAAACAGCACAAGTGTCTAATTTCAGCACAACCATCACCAACACAGAACTGAATATCAACCCCCAAATCACAATGACGTTTACAAAAACCCATCACCCACTTCTTATCTTACTATAACGAGGGCTAGCTGTAATAACCATTAGGCATTAATAAGATAAACAAGTACAGTGCATAATCAAATCAGTATTCTGTGCTCCAAAAAGTAATTAGTAGGATAAATGTGAAATCGTAATTTGTGAACACGTAAAACTCGGATTATAATTCCACACACAAAGGGAGAACCCAAAGCAACACTCACTATCCTGTCTAGTGTGTGCTGCCAGTGAACTCAGGTGCTGTTTCCACATAGCCAGATCATTTTTTTTTTTTAAGTTTTAATTTTCTCCTGTTAAGGTGAAAACACAACATGTGTATACAGATAAAAACTCCATTGCAATGGGTGCGTTTTAGCCCCATAAATGGGATATTTTTAAAGCCGGATATTTGATCTGTGAATTTTTAAAACTATGTTTATATGGAAACGGAAGGCCAAAACCAATGCTGCGTGGGAACAGCACCTCACCAGTGCACCACTGTGTTTACAGCTCATCTCTCTTCTTCCTCTTCTTGTCATTCTTCTTCTTGTGGAACACCTTCCCATCCGGCTGCTTCTCCCAGGAGAGCTTCACATTTCCTCTAAACCCCTTGGCCTTCAGTCTGTCCCCAATCTGAAGAAGAAAACCAGAGGTCATTTAGTGACCCAGAGTTCTGAGTGTGTGTGTGTGTGTGTGTGTGTGTGTGTGTGTGTGTGTGTGTGTGTGTGTGTGTGTGTGTGTGTGTGTGTGTGTGTGTGTGTGTGTGTGTGTGTGTGTGCGTGTGTGTGTGTGTGTGTGCGAGTGTGTGTGTGTGTGTGTGTGTGTGTGTGTGTGTGTGTGTGTGTGTGTGTGTGTGTGTGTGTGTGTGTGTGTGTGTGTGTGTGTGTGTGTGTGTGTGTGAGAGAGAGAGAGAGAGAGTGTGTGTGTGTGTGTGTGTGTCTGTGTGTGTCTCTGTGTGTGTGTGTGTGTGTGTGTGTGTGTGTGTGTGTGTGTGTGTGTGTGTGTGTGTGTGTGTGTGTGTGTGTGTTGGGCTCACCTGCTTCAGGAAGGCCTTCTGCACGTCAGGATGTTCCATGTCCACATCATCAGCTGCCTCCATCTCCACCCTCACCATCCGAGTCCTTTTCACGTGGGCTACATAAAGGCAACACAATCAAGTAATATGTGCGGTAAGTTGACTGAGGTGAGGTTAGATGTGAGGTAAGTTGACTGAGGTGAGGTTTGGTTAGATGTGAGGTTAGACAAGATGAGGTGCAATAATACACTCACCATTGCTGACGATGATGTCAACAGAGCTGCTTACTGATGATGTCATTGGGCGATCTTCTCTCTCTCCACTGCACTGGTAACTGCCTGCCTCTAGAGGGAGTGTGATGTTGATGGTCTGACTGTTCTCACCAGGAACTGTGCTGTTGTCCTTCAGCCAGACATACTGAAGCCAGTCAGCGTAGTCTGGTATGTCACAGCTGAGGGTGACGACATCTCCAGAGTAGAAGGGAAGAGTAGGGGACACCACCACCACTGTAGCATTGGGAGGAGCTGAGGAATGAAGACAAAACAAAACATTAATGTGTTGTGTTAGCAGTGGTCATAAACCAAAATAGGCTAAGGTTGCACAAGTGTGATTCCCTCTCTGAGGTGCTGAGAGTTGCAGGTGTACAGTAAGTGTGGCCATCACAACATAACACTGACTTGAATGGCAGCAATCAGTAGCAAGTCAGTCTGCTGAAAAAAGAACTTAGTGTCGACTCAACAACAAACATCTGAATACATGTAATCATGAATCATCAATCACACCTTCAGCAGCAGCACAAGAACCCAGGCTTGACTGATTAACACATTGAATACCGGCGGTGCTCACGGAATTATGTCGTAGAATACCAGCGTTCTAAGCCCTTTTTTACGTTTTTTTGTAGACTCACAGCTTATTATGTGATAGGGCCACTGAAATATGTTATGACTCGTTTGAAAGTGGAGACGCTGCCCTCTTAGTAGGTGAAAACTGTGTGTCTCTACGAGCTTTTATTGCCGAGTAAACCCACGCTAAACCGAAGTGGGTATCCATGGAATTCAGCTACAATCGGAGATATTGAGGTTTTTGTGAAGGGTGCGCTTCTTCAGAATGTGACGAGTTTGAAAGGGGATGAGTTGGTTTTAATCACAATTTGGTGCAAGGTTAGCTCTGACACACATCTTCCTGCACGTCAAGACACACCTCCTGCTCTAAACCACTACGACACCGGCAATCAATGCCCTTCGAAATCCACGTTTTTCACACAGACTGAACACAAGCTCTTTGCACACATGCAGAAGGTCGGACATTTGCTAAAATAGTTCCCGATGACTCCCGAAATAATAGCCCAACATTGACAACAAATCCCAATGATATGATGCTTAGATGTAGCCCATCCGATCCATATGTAGCCATCTATGCTAGCTTCTGGCTTTTCACATACAGGAAGACAGTTCAACATAGGAGTGAATAATCAAATAAACTTATCTGGTTGGCGATCAAACTTCTAAATCGGAGCGCATTACTCCAATTACAATTCGGGTGCCATTTTGATCCAAGGAGCTGGTAAAGGTCTAGGTAGCAAGCCCAGAAAGTTCAAGATACTCCTGGCACGATATACAATGGTCTCTGTGTTTACCTATTGCGTGAAGTCAGACACAATACACGCTACCGATCGTAGGCTACTAGGGAAACAACAACATAGCACGATTCACGAATACGGCAGCACACCTCCTGCTCTGTCACACTACGAGACCAGCAATCGATGCCCTTTGAAATCCCCGTTTTTCACGTGGACTGATCACAAACTCTTTGCACACATGCAGAGGGTGAGACATTTGCTTAAATAGCTCCCGATGACTCCCGAAATAATAGCCCAACATTGACAACAAATCCAAATGATATGATGCTTAGATGTAGCCTAGCCCATCCGATCCGAATCATATGCGGTGGCAGATGGACACTCCCAACTGAGATCGCTCCCGGACGTGTAGTCCCAGGTGTTTCTATCACTCCCGGACGTGTAGTCCCACCCGGATCGATAGTCTGGCTAGTGGGAGCGAGCCGACAGGGGAGCGTCCTGCGTTGGGAGCGACAATCAGGGAATCATGATATGTAGCCATGCTAGCTTCTGGCTTCTCACATACAGGAAGACACAGAAACTTATCTTTTTGGCGATCAAACGTCCAAATCGGAGCGCATTACTGCAATCACATATCGGGTGCCATTTGGATCCAAGGATCTGGTAAAAGTCTAGCAAGTCCAGAAAGTTCAAGATACTCCAGGCACTATACAATGGTGTTTATTGCGTGAAGTCAGAGACAACACATGCTACAGTGACCGTACTAGGGAAATCAATGCAGGCAGCGCGATAGGCGACATGGGTTGGCATCCAGACATCTTGGTAAGTTAAATTAAAATATCCAAATCATAACACTCAAACATCATAACAATCAAACAACTTTGGACTGCAAATGTTGTCATTTATGTCCATCACAGAGCTACCAAAATCACATATATTGTCCATTGAAGGGTGTAGATTCAAAATATGATATTTAAATGCAAAAACGCATCTTTACGTTTTGGTATACAACGCATGGGCGTGAAAAACGCATTATTACGTCGTCGGTACTCAATGTGTTAAAAGACCCAGCTAGGCTTGACTAAATGACCCAGGCCTGTCTAAATGACCCAGTCTTGACTAAATGACCCAGGCTTGTCTAAATGACCCAGGCCTGACTGAATGGCCGAGGCCTGACTGAATGACCCAGGCCTGACTCAAACCTAAGGCATGGGCAATGGACATGGGCATGCAAACCATTTTGTGGTCGAATGCTACTATTTTGAACCTTAGTTTAACAAGTGGATATATCCCACAAACTTGGAAATCAGCTCAAGTACTGCCACTTTTAAAAGGGGGTGACCCGTCTATCTTAGATAACTACCGACCAATTTCTAGGTTGTCAACTCTAGCTAAAGTGTTTGAATCTCTTGTCAGTGAGCAAATAAAACACTACTTAGCTGAAAACAATATTTTGAGTTCAACTCAGTCAGGCTTCAGACAAGGTCATAGCACTGTAACTGCTGTAACGTCTGTTTTAAATGATTTCATTTCTGCCCTGGACACAAAAAAATCATGTTGTGCACTCTTTGTTGACCTTTCCAAGGCATTTGATACTGTTGATTTCAAAATACTGTTGCTTAGACTTAAGGCAATAGGTTTTAGTAGTCCAGTGTTACAATGGTTTTCAAATTATCTAATTGGCAGGACACAGTGTGTTGCATTAGAGAACCTTCAATCAGCCCTACTTACCATAAAAGCAGGTGTCCCGCAAGGGTCAGTTCTTGGCCCAATCCTGTTTTCTCTGTATATTAATGATATAGATAAGGGCCTAAACCCAGCCAAAGTACATCTGTATGCTGATGATACCATTTTATACACCGTTGGTACCTCAGTGCAAGATGCTTTGGCCTCTTTACAAACTTCATTCATATCTATTCAAAAAGCATTACTGCATTTGAAATTAGCACTAAATAAAAATAAAACGAAGTATATGATTTTCACACGCTCAAGATCTTGTCCTGATGGTAACTTAGAAACACTTGATGGTACCCTCCTGGAGCGGGTTAGTTCTTATAAATATCTTGGTATTTGGCTAGACCAAAAGCTCACATTTGAGGTACACATAAATAATCTTTTAAAAAAGCTAAGACCTAAGGTTGGTTTTTATTTTCGTTTGAAAAAATGTTTTTCATTTCTAGCAAGAAAAAGGCTGGTTCAAAGTACTTTTCTCTCAGTGTTGGATTATGGGGATACAATTTATATGCATGCGCCCTTATGTCTCCTCAAAAAGCTGGATGCAGTTTATCATTCAGCATTGCGATTTGTAACAGGTGCCCCCTCAAGAACCCACCATTGTGATCTGTACTTTAAAGTCCAATGGCCATCCTTGTATTTAAGGCGTAAATTGCATATGTTACTTTTTATTGCAAAGGCACTGTTGGGCAAACTTCCCTATTATATCTGTAATTTATTGACTTTTTGTACTTTATCTTATGGCACACGCTCTTCACACAAGTTACTACTACAGTCTTGTACTCCTCGCACTGAATTAGGAAAAACAGGCTTTTCTTTTTATGCCCCATATCTATGGAATGAGTTGCAGAAGATACTATGTATGGACTCTCTGCCCTCATTAGAGACTTTTAAGAGGAAAATTAATACAGTATACACAGAGGAGTGTCATTGTTTCTGACTATGCAGCACATAGGCTACTTTTAATCTCAAAATACGTTTTATGTAAACTTATTCTTTTTAATGTGTTTTTTGTACATTTATTTTCCTTTTTGTCTTTGTGTTTGTCTGTGTCTGTAACTATATGTTTGCTGCCATTTTGACCAGGACTCCTTGGCAGAAGAGACAGCAGTCTCAATGGGACAATCCTGGCTAAATAAAGAATAAATGAAAAAATGAGAAAAAAAAAAAAGAATGCCTTAGCATGCCATGCCACAGCACCACCCACATGCTTGTATATGCTGCTGAGCTGAGGGCTGAAAGACTCACCTTCATAGCACACAAAATGTCTAGGATGATGACAGGGTTCATCATTCCACAGACCAGAGAACTGAATTTCCACACAGAGCCCATTCTGACTGTCGTCATTGTTGGGCTCAAATTCAGTCAGTGTAGATGGCTTTAGATATTTTAGGTGAGTACTACTATTCCTACTACTACCACCACCACTACTACTACTACTGTTACTACTACTACCACTACTACTACTACCACTACTACTACTACCACTACTACTACCACTACTACTACTACTACTGCTACTACTACTACTACTACTACTACTACTACTACTACTACTACTACTACCACTACTACTACTACTACTACCACTACTACCACTACTACTACTACTACTACTACTACTACTACTACTACTACTACTACTACCACTACTACTACTACTACTACTGCTGCTACTGCTACTACTACTACTACTACTACTACTACTACTACTACCACTACTACTACTACTACTACTACTACTACTACTACCACTACTACTACTACTACTACTACTACTACTACTACTACTACTACTACTAATACTAATACTAATACTAATACTAATACTGTACTACTACTACTAATAATAATAATAATGACAATAATAATAATCTTACCACTGTTCATAATGTTCACAGACTTGCTTACAGAGGATGTCTTTGGGCGATCTTGTCTCTCTCCACTGCACTGGTACTGGCCTGCCTCTAGGGGGAGTGTGATGGTGATGGTCTGGCTGGTCTCACCAGGAACTGTGCTGTTGTCCTTTAGCCAGACATACCGAAGCCAGTCTGAGAAGTCTGGTATGTCACAGCTGAGGGTGACTTCATCTCCAGAGTAGAAGGGAAGAGGAGGAGACACCACCACCACTGTAGCATTAGGGAGAAGATCTGAGAAATGAAGACAAACACTACATTCAGAAACAAAGACTTGCAAACAACTTAGCAGTGGTCATAAACCCAAATAGGTTTAAAGGGGTATGCCACTATTTTGGGGCTTAATACAGTTAAAATCGTTGGCTGGGGTTAATAAAGGTGGTAAAGTGTCTTATTTTTCATGTTAAGCGTTGTCTTGCTCTACGACAAGTTAAAAGAGGAAGTATGTAGCTAAGCTAGTGAAAGTCAATGGATCATACATAAGGGCAACACAATCAAGTAATATGTGCGGTAAGTTGACTGGGGTGAGGTTAGATGTGGGGTACGTTGACTGAGGTGAGGTTAGATGTGAGGTTAGACAAGATGAGGTGCAATAATACACTCACCATTGCTGACGATGATGTTAACAGAGCTGCTTACTGATGATGTCATTGGGCGATCATCTCTCTCTCCACTGCACTGGTAACTGCCTGCCTCTAGAGGGAGAGTGATGTTGATGGTCTGACTGTTCTCACAGGAACTGTGCTGTTGTCCTTTAGCCAGACATAACGATGCCAGTCAGCGTAGTCTGGTATGTCACAGCTGAGGGTGACGACATCTCCAGAGTAGAAGGGAAGAGTAGGGGACACCACCACCACTGTAGCATTGGGAGGAGCTGAGGAATGAAGACAAAACAAAACATTAATGTGTTGTGTTAGCAGTGGTCATAAACCAAAATAGGCTAAGGTTGCACAAGTGTGATTCCCTCTCTGAGGTGCTGAGAGTTGCAGGTGTACAGTAAGTGTGGCCATCACAACATAACACTGACTTGAATGGCAGCAATCAGTAGCAAGTCAGTCGGTTGAAAAAAGAACTTAGTGTCGACTCAACAACAAACATCTGAATACATGTAATCATGAATCATCAATAACACCTTCAGCAGCAGCACAAGAACCCAGGCTTGACTGACTAAATGACCCAGCTAGGCCTGACTGAATGACACAGGCTTGACTGACCAATGACCCAGGCTTGACTGAATGACCCAGGCTTGACTAAATGACCCAGACCTGACAAAATTACCCAGGCTTGACTGACTGAATGACCCAGGCCTAACTCAAACCTAAGGCATGGGCAATGGACATGGGCATGCAAACCATTTTGTGGTCGAATGACTTAGCATGCCATGCCACAGCACCACCCATATGCTTGTATATGCTGCTGAGCTGAGGGCTGAAAGACTCAACTTCATAGCAGACAAAGTGTCTAGGAGGAATACAGAGTTAATCATTCCACAGACCAGAGGCATGCATTTCCACACAGAGCCCATTCAGACTGTCATCATTATTGGGCTCAAATTCAGTCAGTGTAGATGGCTTTAGATATAGTATATGAGTACTACTATTACTACTACTACCACCACCACTACTACTACTACTACTCCTACTACTACCACTACTACTACTACTACTGCTACTACAACTACTACTACTGGTACTTACTGCTGCTACTACTGCTACTACTACTACTACTACTACCACCACTACTACTACTACTACTACTACTACTACTACTACTACTACTACTACTACTACTACCACTACTACTACTACTACTGCTGCTACTACTACTACTACTACTACTACTACTACTACTACTACTACTACTACTACCACTACTACTACTACTACTACTACTACTACTACCACTACTACTGCTACTACTACTACTACTACTACTACTACTACTACTACTACTACTACTACTACTACTACTACTAATAATAATAATAATAATAATAATAACAATAATAATATCTTACCACTGTTCGTAACGTTCACAGAATTGCTTACTGAGGATGTCTTTGGGCGATCTTCTCTCTCTCCACTGCACTGGTACTGGCCTGCCTCTAGGGGGAGTGTGATGGTGATGGTCTGGTTGGTCTCACCAGGAACTTGGCTGTTGTCCTTTATCCAGACATACTGATGCCAGTCGGAGTATTCTGATATGTCACACCTGAGGGTGACTACATCTCCAGAGTAGAAGGGAGCAGGAGGAGACACAACCTCCACTGTAGCATTAGGGAGAAGATCTGAGAAATGAAGACAAACACTACATTCAGAAACAAAGACTTGCAAACAACTTAGCAGTGGTCATAAACCCAAATAGGTTTAAAGGGGTATGCCACTATTTTGGGGCTTAATACAGTTAAAATCGTTGGCTGGGGTTAATAAAGGTGGTAAAGTGTCTTATTTTTCATGTTAAGCGTTGTCTTGCTCTACGACAAGTTAAAAGAGGAAGTATGTAGCTAAGCTAGTGAAAGTCAATGGATCATACATAAGGGCAACACAATCAAGTAATATGTGAGGTAAGTTGACTGAGGTGAGGTTAGATGTGAGGTAAGTTGACTGAGGTGAGGTTTGGTTAGATGTGAGGTTAGACAAGATGAGGTAATATAATACACTCACCATTGCTGACGATGATGTTAACAGAGCTGCTTACTGATGATGTCATTGGGCGATCATCTCTCTCTCCACTGCACTGGTAACTGCCTGCCTCTAGAGGGAGTGTGATGTTGATGGTCTGACTGTTCTCACCAGGAACTGTGCTGTTGTCCTTCAGCCAGACATACTGAAGCCAGTCAGCGTAGTCTGGTATGTCACAGCTGAGGGTGACGACATCTCCAGAGTAGAAGGGAAGAGTAGGGGACACCACCACCACTGTAGCATTGGGAGGAGCTGAGGAATGAAGACAAAACAAAACATTAATGTGTTGTGTTAGCAGTGGTCATAAACCAAAATAGGCTAAGGTTGCACAAGTGTGATTCCCTCTCTGAGGTGCTGAGAGTTGCAGGTGTACAGTAAGTGTGGCCCTCACAACATAACACTGACTTGAATGGCAGCAATCAGTAGCAAGTCAGTCGGTTGAAAAAAGAACTTAGTGTCGACTCAACAACAAACATCTGAATACATGTAATCATGAATCATCAATAACACCTTCAGCAGCAGCACAAGAACCCAGGCTTGACTGACTAAATGACCCAGCTAGGCCTGACTGAATGACCCAGGCTTGACTGACCAATGACCCAGGCTTGACTGACCGATTGACCCAGGCTTGACTGACTAAATGACCCAGGCCTGACTAAATGACCCAGGCCTGACTGAATGACCCAGGCCTGACTCAAACCTAAGGCATGGGCAATGGACATGGGCATGCAAACCATATTGTGGTCGAATGCCTTAGCATGCCATGCCACAGCACCACCCATATGCTTTATGCTGCTGAGCTGAGGGCTGAAAGACTCACCTTCATAGCACACAAAATGTCTAGGATGATGACAGGGTTCATCATTCCACAGACCAGAGAACTGAATTTCCACACAGAGCCCATTCAGATTGTCGTCATTATTGGGCTCAAATTCAGTCAGTGTAGATGGCTTTAGATATTTTAGGTGAGTACTACTATCACTACTACTACCACCACCACTACTACTACTACTACTACTACTACCACTACTACTACTACTACTACTACTACCACTACCACTACTACTACTACTACTACTACTACTGCTACTGCTACTACTACTACTACTACTACTACTACTACTACTACTACTACCACCACTACTACTACTACTACTACTACTACTACTACTACCACTACTACTGCTGCTACTACTACTACTACTACTACTACTACCACTACTACTACTACTACTACTACTACTACTACTACTACCACTACTACTACTACTACTACTACTACTACCACTACTACTGCTACTACTACTACTACTACTACTACTACTACTACTGCTACTACTACTACTACTACTACTACTACTACTACTACTAATACTAATTAAAAAAATAATAAAAATAACAAAAATAATAATCTTACCACTGTTCATAATGTTCACAGACTTGCTTACAGAGGATGTCTTTGGGCGATCTTCTCTCTCTCCCTTGCACTGGTACTGACCTGCCTCTAGGGGGAGTCTGATGGTGATGGTCTGACTGGTCTCACCAGGAACTGGGCTGTTGTCCTTTAGCCAGACATACCGAAGCCAGTCTGAGAAGTCTGGGGTGCGATTCTGGAACGTTAGCTTTGAACTACAGACGTACTTTGTAGTTATCTACTTACTTCAAGGCGAAATCCGTGCATTTCTCGAAACCTTACTATTCCCACAGTAAGTCAAAAGTAGTGCGGCTGCTTTCCTGAGTCCACACCGCTACTTACTTTCTTGGCATTGCAGTGCGTGACCAAAGAAGCAACAAGAGATATGCATGATTGCTGAGTCATGATTCAGCTGTTTCCTCCTAAATTCAGTGCGTGAAGTAGAAAGCAATAATGTACAACCACCACCAGCACATTTGATTGGATGTCACGACACCGTGACTCCGCTGTTTCCTCCACAACACACCTTGTAATTTCTTTGTGAAAAAACACGGCCGTGGCATTACAATCTGACACCAATAATGCACCAATAATGCAGTATTATCTGCATGCCGATTGGATTTCGTTTCATTCCGAGGTGTAATTTGTAAAATATTTGGACAATAAAGTTGTGGTTACTCCCAGAAAATCGTCTGTTAAAGTGTCATATCCCTGAGAAATTTTCGCGCAGATTTCATTCCATAGCCTAGTGGTATTCACGCTTGCATCCTAATGGGAAAACAGAAGCCACACCGGTTCGAATCCACATGGTTACAGTGCCACAATTTTGGAAATATCTGGCAGAAATAGATAATTTATGTTGTGCATTACCAACACACACGTGCAGCCAAGGGAAAATGTGTTACACTGTAGGGTCCAAAACACGATTTCACGAGTTGTTGTCAACATGCTGCACACTGGTTTCGAACCCGCGTGGCTCGCGTATTCCCATTGATAGGCAAGCGTAAATACCCCTAGGCTATGAAATGAAATTCGCGCCAAAAAAATTTAAGTAGTTGACACGTAATCCAGCGCATTTCCGGGAGAAACCAATACTTTCTTATCTAAATATTTCACAAATTACACATCGAAATGAGACGCAATTCAATCGGCATACAGCTAAAAGTATATTATTAGTGTGGGATTCATCAGATTCCAAGGATATGACGTTTTTTTTTCACGAACAAATGACATGACGTGAATTTGTGTTCTGAACACTCTCACAGCTGTATCATCACTTTGTGTGCATGTCGATTGATTTTCATCGCTTTTGCACCACAGGATTAAAAGATATTGACACATTTGTGGTCAAATATGTACTACAAGTTTAGCTAATGGGTGGAGTCACGCTCTGAAGTAGACTAGCGCTGTGTGTTACTTGGGGTGGCTGAGGTGATGTCTGGACTCAATGGATCTACTCCAGCTGTACTTCAACTTCACTGTCCAGATACGGATAGGAGGCACCTCACTTTCAAAGTCACCACTACTTCAGAGTGCACCTTACTCCAAGCAGTAGTTACTTTGTGTGCTAACGTTCGAGACACAAGAGTTAGCAACTTTTATAGTATTTACTATGCAACATTGCTAACAGACTAGCTGCTTCGCACTTTGAGAATCGCACCCCTGGTTTGTCACAGCTGAGGGTGACTTCATCTCCAGAGTAGAGGGGAAGAGGAGGAGACACCATCACCACTGTAGCATTAGGGAGAAGATCTGAGAAATGAAGACAAACACTACATTCAGAAACAAAGACTTGCAAACAACTTAGCAGTGGTCATAAACCCAAATAGGNTTAAAGGGGTATGCCACTATTTTGGGGCTTAATACAGGTAAAATGTTGGCTGGGGTTCATAAAGGTTGTAAAGTGTCTTATTTTGCATGTTAAGCGTTGTCTTGCTCTACGACAAGTTAAAAGAGGAAGTATGTAGCTAAGCTAGTGAAAGTCAATGGATCATACATAAGGGCAACACAATCAAGTAATATGTGCGGTAAGTTGACTGGGGTGAGGTTAGATGTGGGGTACGTTGACTGAGGTGAGGTTAGATGTGAGGTTAGACAAGATGAGGTGCAATAATACACTCACCATTGCTGACGATGATGTTAACAGAGCTGCTTACTGATGATGTCATTGGGCGATCATCTCTCTCTCCACTGCACTGGTAACTGCCTGCCTCTAGGGGGAGTGTGATGGTGATGGTCAGAGTGGTCTCACCAGGAACTGGGGTGTTGTCCTTTAGCCAGACATAACGATGCCAGTCACCGTAGTCTAATATGTCACAGCTGAGGGTGACGACATCTCCAGAGTAGAAGGGAAGAGTAGGGGACACCACCACCACTGTAGCATTGGGAGGAGCTGAGGAATGAAGACAAAACAAAACATTAATGTGTTGTGTTAGCAGTGGTCATAAACCAAAATAGGCTAAGGTTGCACAAGTGTGATTCCCTCTCTGAGGTGCTGAGAGTTGCAGGTGTACAGTAAGTGTGGCCATCACAACATAACACTGACTTGAATGGCAGCAATCAGTAAAAAGTCAGTCGGTTGAAAAAAGAACTTAGTGTCGACTCAACAACAAACATCTGAATACATGTAATCATGAATCATCAATAACACCTTCAGCAGCAGCACAAGAACCCAGGCTTGACTGACTGAATGACCCAGGCCTGTCTAAATGACCCAGGCTTGACTAAATGACCCAGGCCTGTCTAAATGACCCAGTCTTGACTAAATGACCCAGGCTTGTCTAAATGACCCAGGCCTGACTGAATGGCCGAGGCCTGACTCAAACCTAAGGCATGGGCAATGGACATGGGCATGCAAACCATATTGTGGTCGAATGCCTTAGCATGCCATGCCACAGCACCATCCATATGCTTTATGCTGCTGAGCTGAGGGCTGAAAGACTCACCTTCATAGCAGACAAAGTGTCTAGGATGATTACAGGGTTCGTCATTCCACAGACCAGAGAACTGAATTTCCACACAGAGCCCATTCAGACTGTCGTCATTATTGGGCTCAAATTCAGTCAGTGTAGATGGCTTTAGATATTTTAGGTGAGTACTACTATCCCTACTACTACTACTACTACTACTACTACTACTACTACTACTACCACTACTACTACTACTACTACTACTACTACTACCACTACCACTACTACTACTACTACTACTATTACCACTACCACTACTACTGCTGCTACTACTACTACTACTACTACTACTACTACTACTACCACTACTACTACTACTACTACTGCTGCTACTACTACTACTACTACTACTACTACTACTACTACTACTACTACTACTACTACTACCACTACTACTACTACTACTACAACCACTACTACTACTACTACTACTACTACTACTACTTCCACTGCTACTACGACTGCTACTACTATTACTACTACTACTACCACTACCACTACTACTACTACTACTACTAATAATAATAATAATAATAAAAATAACAAAAATAATATCTTACCACTGTTCATAATGTTCACAGACTTGCTTACAGAGGATGTCTTTGGGCGATCTTGTCTCTCTCCACTGCACTGGTACTGGCCTGCCTCTAGGGGGAGTGTGATGGTGATGGTCTGGCTGGTCTCACCAGGAACTGGGGTGTTGTCCTTTAGCCAGACATACCGAAGCCAGTCTGAGAAGTCTGGTATGTCACAGCTGAGGGTGACTTCATCTCCAGAGTAGAGGGGAAGAGGAGGAGACACCATCACCACTGTAGCATTAGGGAGAAGATCTGAGAAATGAAGACAAACACTACATTCAGAAACAAAGACTTGCAAACAACTTAGCAGTGGTCATAAACCCAAATAGGTTTAAAGGGGTATGCCACTATTTTGGGGCTTAATACAGTTAAAATCGTTGGCTGGGGTTAATAAAGGTGGTAAAGTGTCTTATTTTTCATGTTAAGCGTTGTCTTGCTCTACGACAAGTTAAAAGAGGAAGTATGTAGCTAAGCTAGTGAAAGTCAATGGATCATACATAAGGGCAACACAATCAAGTAATATGTGCGGTAAGTTGACTGGGGTGAGGTTAGATGTGGGGTAAGTTGACTGAGGTGAGGTTAGATGTGAGGTTTGACAAGATGAGGTGCAATAATACACTCACCATTGCTGACGATGATGTCAACAGAGCTGCTTACTGATGATGTCATTGGGCGATCTTCTCTCTCTCCACTGCACTGGTACCGGCCTGCCTCTAGGGGGAGTGTGATGGTGATGGTCCGACTGGTCTTACCAGGAAGTGGGCTGTTGTCCTTCAGCCAGACATACTGAAGCCAGTCTAAGTAGTCTGGTATGTCACAGCTGAGGGTGACGACATCTCCAGAGTAGAAGGGAAGAGAAGGGGACACCACCACCACTGCAGTATTGGGAGGAAGAGCTGAGGAATGAAGACAACACTACATTCAGAAACAACGACATGGAAACAACTTAGCAGTGGTCATACACCCAAATAGGTTTAAGCGTCATCGTCTCGTCATCGCCACGGGAAAAAGGGGCATTGACAAAATATTTTCGTCATCGTCCTGGTTGATGAAATTAACACTGCTTCGCAACTAGATAATATCTACTTCAGAAGACCACATGAATGCACCAATAGACTCACCATTGCTGATGATGTCAACAGAGCTGCTTACTGATGATGTCATTGGGCGATCTTTTCTCTCTCCACTGCACTGGTACTGACCTGCCTCTAGGGGGAGTGTGATGGTGATGTTCTGGTTGGTCTCACCAGGAACTGGGGTGTTGTCCTTCAGCCAGACATACCGAAGCCAGTCTGAGTAGTCTGGTATGTCACACTTGAGGGTGACGACATCTCCAGAGTAGAAGGGAAGAGTAGGAGACACCACCACCACTGTAGCATTGGGAGGAGCTGAGGAATGAAGACAAAACAAAACATTAATGTGTTGTGTTAGCAGTGGTCATAAACCAAAATAGGCTAAGGTTGCACAAGTGTGATTCCCTCTCTGAGGTGCTGAGAGTTGCAGGTGTACAGTAAGTGTGGCCATCACAACATAACACTGACTTGAATGGCAGCAATCAGTAGCAAGTCAGTCTGCTGAAAAAAGAACTTACAGTAGTGGTGACTCAACAACAAACATCTGAATACATTAATCATGAATCATCAATGACACCTTCAGCAGCAGCAGCACAAGAACCCAGGCTTGACTGACTAAATGACCCAGCTAGGCCTGACTGAATGACCCAGGCTTGACTGACTAAATCACCCAGGCCTGACTAAATGACCCAGGCCTGAGTGAATGACCCAGGGCTGACTGAATGACCCAGGCCTGAGTGAATGACCCAGGGCTGACTAAATGACCCAGGCCTGACTCAAACCTAAGGCATGGGCAATGGACATGGGCATCAGAGCATGGCAACCCAACCGAAGCCCGACGGGCCGGGTCGGAACCCGACGGGCCGGGCCAGACTCGGACAAAAAAAATAGAATATCTGTCGGACTCGGGTCGTGCTCGGTCTTGAACCAAACAGACATTGTGAAAATTGTAAGCAATCAGAGGAAACGTTTCAGTTCATGCAAACGGCAGTTTTGTGATTAAAAAATAAGTAATTGAATGCATAAATGAAAATGTTGGTAGGCTACTCGTGCGAGTGATTATTATTGGCTGTATGCACGCGCCAGTTACCAGTGGCAACATGGACGCTCACTCCCAGTCAGCCGAGCAGGAATGCCGAGTCAACTTGCTTTCTTAATAAGCGCCAAATACAGTTGTCAGTGAACACGTGGTCTTTTGTTGTAGGCCTAGTGTAGGCCATGTTTTAGCATGCCTTCGGTGCTGTCTTAAATGTTGAACATAAAATGACGAAGTTTGTCACTGCATTGCTCGCCAAGGATTACATTTCCAGCAAGGGGTAGCAAGGAGCATAATATGGATTAAAGAAGACGCACACGCTACGTGGAGTTGCTTAAGGTAGGGGCGAAGATGTTTCCTGTTACTACTTTGTCCGCTGTGACATTTCATGTCCTTCACGTAGGTTCTTAATTCTTGTCACTTTTACTGTAGCCTACAGTTGTAACTATGCGCGTGCAACCTTTCCTGATTTTATATTGACCGCATGGACATCAGGGGAAATGACATTCTCTTGGAGGGCCGAACAGGCTACTGTTCTTCGGGGTGAACTTATAGCCCATCCTTCTTAACGACAAGGAGTGGCATCTTCACCGGCTCGCGGGGATTTATTTGCACTAACAGTAACGTAACAAATGCGTCCATAGCCGCGCTGACTGCATCCAAACCGTATTCGTTAGTTTTCGCCTTTATTATCCTCTCACGCCCCTCCCATGCATTTGATCACAGCACCCAACATCTCTGGTCTAACCGAAAGAAACATAAGGTGCGCTGTCACATGTATGCGTGTGTTTATACTTACTATGCGTGCGTAACTAAATTATAGCAAATTGCCTCATCCTAGTTGCCTATCCTGGCTATTTATCACGTGCTATTTTGAGTATGAAGGAGGCCACATAGAAAATATTGCTTGCGCACAGGTTATGTTGTTATTACAGTGGTCTCGGGCTTCGGACGGGTTCGGACACAAACATTTTAATTAGTCTCGGGCTCGGGTCGGGGTTGATCACTTTTCTGTCGGCTGAGGGCCGGGCTCGGAGAGAAAAAAACGGCCCGAGCCACGCTCTAATGGGCATGCAAACCCATTTGTGGTCGAATGCCTTAGCATGCCATGCCACAGCACCACCCACATGCTTGTATATGCTGCTGAGCTGAGGGCTGAAAGACTCACCTTCATAGCACACAAAATGTCTAGGATGATGACAGGGTTCATCATTCCACAGACCAGAGAACTGAATTTCCACACAGAGCCCATTCTGACTGTCGTCATTGTTGGGCTCAAATTCAGTCAGTGTAGATGGTTTTAGATATAGTAGGTGAGTACTACTATTACTACCACCACCACCACTACTACTACTACTACTACTACTACTACTACTACTACCACCACCACTACTACTACTACTACTACTACTACTACTACTACTACTACTACCACTACTACTACTACTACTACTACTACTACTACTACTACTACCACTACTACTACTACTACCACTACTACTACTACTACTACTACTACTACTACTACTAATAATAATAACAATACTACTACTACTACTACTACTACTAATAATAATAATAATAATAATAATAATAATAATAATAATAATAATAATAAAAATAACAAAAATAAAAATCTTACCACTGTTCATAATATTCACAGACTTGCTTATAGAGGATGTCTTAGGGCGATCTTCTCTCTCTCCACTGCACTGGTACTGGCCTGCCTCTAGGGGGAGTGTGATGTTGATGGCCTGGCTGGTCTCACCAGGAACTGTGCTGTTGTCTTGTAGCCAGACATAACGAAGCCAGTCTAAGTAGTCTGGTATGTCACAGCTGAGGGTGACAACATCTCCAGAGTAGAAGGGAAGAGGAGGGGACACCACCACCACTGTAGCATTGGGAGTAAGAGCTGAGGAATGAAGACAAACACTACATTCAGAAACAAAGACATGGAAACAACTTAGCAGTGGTCATAAACCCAAATAGGTTTAAGCAGCACAGGTGTGATTTCCAGTCTGTAATGTAATGTTGACTCAACAACAAACATCTGAATACATTTAATCAGCAATCATCAATAACAATATATAAGGCACTTTCAGCAGCAGAAGAAGAACCATGGTCTGACTGAATTAATCCAGGCCTGACTCAAACCTGGCTCCCAGTGGGCATGCAAACCCATTTGTGGTCGACACCACTCACATGCTTTTATATGCTGCTGAGCTGAGGGCTGAAAGACTCACCTTCATAGCAGACAAAGCGGTTATGATGATGGCAGGGTTCATCATTCCACTGACCAGAGGCCCACATTTCCACACAGAGCCCATTCTGACTGTCGTCATTGTTGGGTTCCTTAGGGGCCCAGTAGCGAAAGGAAGAGTTGCTGCCATCTGACCACTCCCAGGCATCTCTGAACAGGCCGATCCAGACATCTTCTCTTGTAAGTAGACCTGTGATCTTGTCGTTCTCTGCCTGGTTCCTCACGCTGGCCAGATCTGTGTAGTGGTCTCTGCAGTATCTCTGAGCATCTGCCCAGCTCTTTGAGTTTTCAGCCAGCACATAGGGCTGTGTGGAGTTTGGCCCTGTTATAATGAAGAATATGTCACTGTATGTGGTATGTGTTACTGAAGGACCAAGCAAAGCCTAACAGTCTGACATAACATGACAAATGCATTGTTATGCATGAGGGGATAAGGAAACCTAGGTGGTATCTCACCATTGTAGCAAATGAAGTGTTGCTTGAGGAGGCATGGGGCATCATCCCACTTCCCCGTGTGGTAAATGCGCCCACAGCCCTCACCAGCATTGTCTGGCTGGCCTGCATCTGTATCCCAGTTCCGGAACTCAGCCTCATTCTCTCCATAGAATCCCTCATCAGCCAGAGACCACTGCCACTTAGGACTGTACCCATTCTTCAGCCCAATCCAAACCCCCCACCCCTCCCCAACACCTGCATCCTGGATCACTCTCTTGATCTCCTCCATGTCTGCCATGTTGTCTATGGTGGCCAGGTCAGTGTACTTCTCTCTGCAGTGCTGCTGGGCATCTGCCCAGGTCTTCGCCTCTTCCACCACATGGAACTGGAACTGACGTGGCACAGAGGAGGACAGACCACACACACCTAGATAGAGAGAGAGAGAGAGAGAGAGAGAGATAGAGAGAGATAGAGAGAGATAGAGAGAGATAGAGAGAGAGAGAGAGAGAGAGAGAGAGAGAGAGAGAGAGAGAGAGAGAGAGAGAGGGGGGTAACAAATGAACCATGAGGTCAGGAGTAATACTGGTTTTAACATGCCCATGGGGGGAATAATTATGCACATTTCATTTGAATTCCAGTGTACAATTGGGGTGTCAGCTTTGCCTGGCAACAGTCCACTTTAATCAGCATTGTAGCCTAGCCATACTCTTATGAAAATCTACCATGGTTTTTATGTAGTAAACATGGTTCTATCATTGTGGGAACCAACCATAATATTACGATGGATTATCCATGGTCTTGTGGGCAACCATAAAAACATGAAAACCACGGTTTTACTCTTTGCCATACACCATGCCTAAACCATAGTCATGAAGCATGGTTTTCGTGGTAACTCCTTGTGGGCAGCCATGGTGTAATGGTTATGGACTGACAATCACAGGGTTGCAGGTTCGAAACCCGCCCTGCCCTCTCCCTACACCTTCATCCACAGCTGAAGTGCCCCTAAAACTGGGAACACTGATGATGGGCTAGACCCGAAACGTTTGTCCCTTGTCTGACGGTTTTATTTACTTTTTTCGGCTTTGTTTAATACAGTTTTTGATTTTGCATTCAGCTCCAGTGTGTGACTCCTTTCTTCCTTTTCATTATACTGCTCTTGGAATTACGCACCGAGCGATACCCAGAGGATAAGACATTGGCGCGGACGCCACCCCACCATTACTATGAAGTGCCTTTGTGGCAATGCACCTAACCCCATATTGCTCCAGGGACTGTCACCAATAGCCTATAACACAGGGCTGGACTGGAACTGAAAAATGGCCTGAGCATTGTTTTGTCACAGACCGGCCCAGAACACACACAGGCCAATGTCGTACTATATCTTGGCTGACTGGCTGAATGCACTGTCTACATCGACAATGGATCAATTGGCCTTCCCCTCTAAATTGTCGGCCAATCGGCCCAGGTAAAAAATAAAAAGTAAAAAAAAAGATAACCAGGCCAGCCCACCGGGAAAACGCCCTGTATGCCAGATAACCAGTCCAACTAACCCCTCATTGCTCGAAGGACTGTAACCAATAGCCTCTAACAACTGTAAGATTCTTTGGATTGAAAAAAAAGTGTCCGCTAAATGTGATGTAATGAGTAACTATTAACCATGGTTGATCTTTATTGTAAAATCAAGGTTAATTTTCATAAGGGTATAGTTAAACCATAGTCAAACCAAGCCCAAAAAACATGAAAACCATGAACAATTTTTGCAAGGGTAGTGCAGATGGGCCCACCGGCGGGCATGTTGATGCTTTGCTGAAAAGACAACAACATTGCCATGGCATTACAGAGAGCCTCAAGTAACAGATTAAGAATTGATCATTGTAATTTTGGTGACAGTAAGGTTACAACAGGTGCTCTGCACTAAGGGGTTAATTACCACAGTGGGTTATAAGAGAGGCTCTGTGCTAAGGGGTTAATTACCAAATTAACCCTCAAGCGACCGGCCTGTTTTTGCGACTAATCTGACCGAGCGGGAGTTTATATAGAAATACCACTATATAAATTATTTTTTGGGGTTCATTCAAATTTATTTACATCTTGCACATACTTGTCCCTCATCTAAAGCAAAAAAATGTGAATTTGAACATTTTATTGTTTTGCTAAAAAATAGTCAGACTTACATACGTATATGCTAAATATGATATATGCCCTCATTTGCATATGTAAACATCAAAATACAAAAAACATCCAATACATTTTTTTCTTCTCTCATCATCAGTAATCAACTGAGAAAGTTTCATGGTGATATCTATCATTTAAATTTTTTAGCCTATTCACTTGTAGTAGTCTCACCATAATAATACAGTATATTTATGCTAATTATGGAAATTGCTCAAAGTGAAACTTTGAGAAACCAAGCTAAATTCTATCCATTAGGCCCATAGATGACATTTCTGCAATAAAACTTAATGGTACTCAACATTTCTGGGTTCATGAAATCACAAGATCAGAGAATATGGTAATTTACATAAACAAAACCATGTCTCAAACATATAACCTTATGCACACTCAAAATTTCTCTGAAACTTTTTCTGGACATTGTAGCTGTGAAAAGGTGTCTTCCACATATATTAGAGCAAAGAAATGATTCAACTGATGCTTCAGCCTTTGTATAGCCATAAAATAAGGAAAATTCTAAAAACGCCATTGATTTCTACACTGATGACTTGTTTCCTCCCTCTTTGTTCATCAGGATGACTTCCATTTCATATTCTCATCATGTGTTTAGGGCCACTGTGCCATTATATCAACAAATATGGAGCAATAACAGAGGAAATGCTACCTGGGTGCCCACACAATATGCTTCGTTGGCTATCGCAGGGGTGCCCTATTTATTTATATAATATATTATATTTTAATTCTATAAATGTTTATATTGTGAATATTTTAGGCCTGCTGACCATGGCCTGCCCAAAGACACAAAATACAAAAAACAGAGTTTGAAAATTAACACATTATAATGTTGAGTATCTCATGGATCCTCTCGGGGTCATAAATGACCCCAGAGGTGTTTTGATTATAAATCCTATATAGATGGTCCAAATCTCACAAAAATAATTCACAACATGCACAGCATATGT
>NW_026945841.1:7500-45000 GCF_034702125.1 Engraulis encrasicolus | reverse complement strand
GATGTATGTTTAAATACACCTCCACTCGGAGACTGACGTCTATGACGTATGTTTAAATACACCTCCACTCGGAGACTGACGTCTATGATGTATGTTTAAATACACCTCCACTCGGAGACTGACGTCTATGATGTATGTTTAAATACACCTCCACTCGGAGACTGACGTCTATGACATATGTTTAAATACAACTCCACTCGGAGACTGACGTCTATGACGTATGTTTAAATACACCTCCACTCAGAGACTGGCGTCTATGACGTATGATGTTCCAGTCAGAGACTGGCGTCTATGACGTATTATGTTTAAATCCCACACCTCCACTCGGAGACTGGCGTCTATGACGTATGATGTTCCAGTCAGAGACTGGCGTCTATGACGTATGCTGTTTAAATCCCACACCTCCGCTTGTAGACTGGCGTCTATGACGTATGATGTTTAAATCCCACACCTCCACTCTGAGACTTGCGTCTATGACGTATGTTTAAATACACCTCCACTCGGATACTGACGTCTATGACATATGTTTAAATACACCTCCACTCGGAGACTGGTGTCTATGACGTATGTTTAAGTCCAGGTCCAGGTTCCAACACCTGGATCCCATGCAGTTTGCGTATAAGCCTCACAGAGGGACTGAAGATGCCACCCTCATTTTGACTAACATGCTCACTAAACACCTGCAAAATGCCAAGGCATATGCACAGATTTTATTCATTGATTTTACAGCAGCTTTTAACACGATGCAAATCCACATATTACTCCAAAGGCTCCTAGACCTAGGGCCTGATGGAGGATTGGTGCACTGGATAAAGGATTTTTTAACTGACCGCCCACAACGAGTACGCACCAGAGACTTGCTCTCAGAGGAACTAATCCTCAACACGGGGGCCCCACAAGGATGCTGTCTGTCTCCTGTGTTGTTCTCTGTGTATACTAATGAAATGTCACTGCACCACAATGTTTTTAAGTTAGTGAAATATGCTGATGATATGGCTCTAGTGGGACTCTTTTATCAGAACGACAGCATATCTGAATACGTGGATCATGTTTTTAAGCTAGAGCAGTGGTGTAAGAATAGCTCACTTTTACTTAATGTTTCTAAAACCAAGGAGCTAATTCTTAATTATACTGGTGTCCCTTCACCACTTTTAATCTCTGATCAAAATGTTGAAATTGTCAGCTGTTTTAAGTATCTAGGCACATATATTGATTGCAAGCTTAACTTCACAGATAATGTTGATGCAATATGCAAAAAGGCCAATCAACGGTTGTTTTTAATCAGGAAACTGAGAGGCTTTGGAGTAAGCTGCAACATATTGGAGAGGACATACGTAAGCCTAATAGAGAGTGTCCTTACCTACAACATTTCTGTTTGGTATGGCCACCTCACCCTGCTGAACAAGAACAGGCTGTCCAGAGTGGTGAAAATGGCTGGGAAGATCATAGGAAGACCCCAAAAACCACTGGACAGCCTGTACAGGACTGCAGTTCAGAGGAAAGCAACGAACATTTTAGATGACCCCATCCATCCTCTTCACTCTGAGTTTGAACTGCTGCCCTCAGGGAGGCGCTATAGATCATTCATTGCTAAGAAGAACATTTATAAACATTCTTTTATTCCAAATGCAATTTCCATAGTCAATAAGCTATGGAAAAGCTAGAGATATTTTGAACTAATGACTGACTTGCATATGATGTGCTGGGAGGGGTGGCTGGAGGGGGGGTGGATGCATTTGTATGTGTGTTTTCTGTCTGTTTGTGTCTGTCTGTCTGTCTGTCTGTCTGTCTGTCTGTCTGTCTGTCTGTCTGTCTGTCTGTCTGTCTGTCTGTCTGTCTGTCTGTCTGTCTGTCTGTCTGTCTGTTTTTTACCCTGTGAGACCAAAGACAATTTTCATGCTTGCATGATAATAAAGTATAATCTAATCTAATCTAATCTGAATCTGATTAAATACACGTCCACTCGGAGACTGACGTCTATGACATATGTTTAAATACACCTCCACTCGGACACTGACGTCTATGACGTATGTTTAAATACACCTCCACTCAGAGACTGACGTCTATGACATATGAAGTTTAGGGGAGCTGTTTCACTCCCTTGCTCTCTCTCCCTCCCCCTCTCTCTTTCCCTCACTCTCTCCCTCCCTTCCTCCCTCTCTCCCTCGCTCTGCCTCCCTCTCTCTTCCTCCCTGCCTCCTTCCCTCTCTCCCTCTCTCTTCCTCCCTCCTTCCCTCCCTCTCTCCCTCTCTCTTCCTCCCTGCCTCCCTCCCTCTCTCTATCTAAAATGCTGGGGTCAATACAATGTTCTCCACTGACTCTCTCTCTGACTCATGATTACAAGTTCAAGATTATAATCTCTGTATATTGAGGAGGATATTCTTTGAGTGATATTGTGTATTGAGGAGGATATTCTTTGAGTGATATTGTGTATTGAGGAGGATATTCTTTGAGTGATATTGTGTCTAATATAAATCTGATCCATTTATTACATTTTAAATCTTTATTTATAGATACACATATGATATGGTGTTTAAATTTGAATCTTTATTTAATAGACACACAGAGGGATCCAACAACAACACCTGTCATTGATCATCATAAACAAAGTGATCAAATCATCTCTATTGTGTTGGTATACAGTATCTTCTTCCTTAAAGGGACACTGTGTGAGATTTTTAGTTGTTTATTTCCAGAATTCATGCTGCCAGTTCACTAATGTTACCTTTTTCATGAATACTTACCACCACCATCAAATTCTAAGCATTCATTATGACTGGGAAAATTGCACTTTTCATACATGAAAAGGGGGATCTTCTCCATGGTCCGCCATTTTGAATTTCCGAAAATAGACATTTTTAGCTGCAAAAATGACTCTACTTGGACCATACTAGAAAATATTTGTTTATTACTGAAAAAAACTTCCATGTAAAGATCAAATTTGGCAATTGGTAGCCCAGTTTCAATGACCAGCATAGTTACAGTACCCTTTTTGACCATTTCCTGCACAGTGTCCCTTTAATCAGTGTACTATTGCTATTACATCTTTATTACATCTTTATTACATCAGTATATAAACAAAATGGGGGGGGGGGGGGGCATTTCGACATACCGCCATTTCGACAAACCGCCATTCGGACAGTGTACTTAAGTCGCATGAACAACATTTTAAGTCAATTGACATTTACAGAAATGTCGAAACGCACGAGCGGAAGTGGAGAGAGTGAAAGCGCAATTGCAGGATTAGTGTTTAATTTAGTGTCTAATTTTGTCACGGTCCAAATGTCCTTACAGGTAGGGTCTGAAAACAGTTCCTGCAAGCTGGAAAATGGTTCCTGCAATAAAAAGTCGATGTCGGAATGGCGGTATGTCTGAATGGTGGTATGTAACCAAACAAAACTGTCATGTCTGCCTGATTGCATTGAGCTACTGTATAGTATTATCTTCATTTCAATATCTGAATGAAATTACATTATCACACAACAAGGCACAAAAGTGGATATCACTCTGGAATCTATAAGTCACACAAGTGGAAATCACTCTGGAATCTATAAGGTGGAAATCACTCTGAAATCTATAAGGCACACAAGTGGAAAGACCACAGCAATTCCTACCCCTAACCTGTCCATACTCACTGTAGCTCGATTCGCACTGGACTTTCATGATCTATGCTGCCCTACAAATGCAAAATGCAGTAACTACTGTACATATTATTTTCAAAATTGATTTTAGACTGCAAATGGTTTTCATAACCCTCATTTATCTTGTGATAAAGCCTTATGGTCCAAATGTGTCCGATGTGTGCAAATGTGTCCGATGTGTCCACATGTGTCCAAATGTGACCAAGGCTTTGAATGTATTTTCCTCAGTTTCAAAGTTGGCGTAGTTACTGCACTTTGCCTTTGTAGGGCAGTATGGACCGCTGGTAATTCTGAATAATTGTAGCCTATGTAATGTCTGCGTTCTTAGTCCCGTGTAAATGCACCATATCTGTAATCTGTAAAGTAATAATTCTGGCGCAAATTATTAATATTCTGTGAAACAGCATAAGTGTCTAATTTCAACAAAACCATCACCAACACAGAACTGAATATCAACCCCCAAATCACAATGACGTTTACTAAAACGCATCACCCACTTCTTATCTTATTCTAGCGAGGGCTAGGTGTAATAGCCAATAGGCATTAATAAGATAAACAAGTACTGTGAATAATACAATCAGTATTCTGTGCTCCAAAATGTGATTAGTAGGATACATGTGAAATCGTAATTTGTGAACGCGTTAAACTCGTATTGTAATTCCACACACAAAGGGAGTACCAAATGAAACACTCACTATCCTGGGAAAACGAAAGTTGCTAACTACATTAGCTACTTTGCTGTTTTCTATACATTTTCCCATTGGCAACTACCGAAGTTGCTAACAGGCTAACAACTTCTCTTTTGAGAAACTCACCCCTGTCTTGTGTGTGCTGCCAGTGAACTCAGGTGCTGTTTCCACATAGCCGGATAATTAAAAAAGAAAAGTTTTAATTTTCTCCTGTTAAGGTGAAAACACAACATGTGTATACAGATAAAAACTCCATTGCAATGGGTGCGTTTTAGCCCCATAAATGGGATATTTTTAAAGCCGGATATTTGATCTGTGAATTTTTAAAACTATGTTTACGTGGAAACGGAAGGCCAAAACCAATGCTACGTGGGAACAGCACCTCACCAGTGCACCACTGTGTTTACAGCTCATCTCTCTTCTCCTTCTTCTTGTCGCTCTTCTTCTTGTGGAACACCTTCCCATCCGGCTGCTTCTCCCAGGAGAGCTTCACATCTCCTCGAAACCCCTGGGCCTTCAGTCTTTCCTTAATCTGAAGAGGAAAACCAGAAGTCATTTAGAGAACCAGAGATCTTGTGTGTGTGTGTGTGTGTGTGTGTGTGTGTGTGTGTGTGTGTGTGTGTGTGTGTGTGTGTGTGTGTGTGTGTGTGTGTGTGTGTGTGTGTGTGTGCTGGGCTCACCTGCTGTAGAAAGGCCTTCTGCACGTCAGGATCTTCCATGTCCACATCATCAGATGCCTCCACCTCCACCCTCACCATCTGAGTCCGTTTTCATATGAGCTACATGAGGGCAGCACACACAGGTAAGACGTGGGGTAAGTTGACTGAGTTGAGGTTAAATGTGGTTTAAATTGACTGAGGTGAGGTTAGAGGTGAGGTTAGACAAGATGAAGAGCAATAATACACTCACCATTGCTGACGATGATGTTAACAGAGCTGCTTACTGATGATGTCATTGGGCGATCATCTCTCTCTCCACTGCACTGGTAACTGCCTGCCTCTAGAGGGAGAGTGATGTTGATGGTCTGACTGTTCTCACAGGAACTGTGCTGTTGTCCTTTAGCCAGACATAACGATGCCAGTCAAAGTACTCTGATATGTCACACTTGAGGGTGACGACATCTCCAGAGTAAAAGGGAAGAGGAGGAGACACCACCACCACTGTAGCAGTAGGGAGAAGAGCTGAGGAATGAAGACAAACACTACATTCAGAAACAACGACATGGAAACAACTTAGCAGTGGTCATAAACCCAAATAGGTTTAAGCGTCATCGTCTCGTCATTGTCACGGGAAAAAGGGGCGTTGACGAAATATTTTCGTCATCGTCCTGGTTGATGAAATTAACACTGCTTCGCAACTAGATAATATCTACTTCAGAAGACCACATGAATGCACCAATAGACTCACCATTGCTGATGATGTCAACAGAGCTGCTTACTGATGATGTCATTGGGCGATCTTGTCTCTCTCCACTGCACTGGTACCGGCCTGCCTCTAGGGGGAGTGTGATGGTGATGGTCCGACTGGTCTTACCAGGAAGTGGGCTGTTGTCCTTCAGCCAGACATACTGAAGCCAGTCTAAGTAGTCTGGTATGTCACAGCTGAGGGTGACGACATCTCCAGAGTAGAAGGGAAGAGTAGGGGACACCACCACCACTGTAGCATTGGGAGGAGCTGAGGAATGAAGACAAAACAACATTAATGTGTTGTGTTAGCAGTGGTCAAAAACCAAAATAGCTTAAAGTTGCACAAGTGTGATTCCCTGTTTAAGGTGCTGAGAGTTGCAGCTGTACAGTAAGTGTGGCCATCACAACATAACACTGGGTTGAATGGCAGCAATCAGTAGCAAGTCAGTCTGTGAAAAAAGAACTTAGACTGTAGTGGTGACTCAACAACAAACATCTGAATACATTAATCATGAATCATCAATGACACCTTCAGCAGCAGCAGCACAAGAACCCAGGCTTGACTGACTAAATGACCCAGCTAGGCCTGACTGAATGACCCAGGCTTGACTGACTAAATGACCCAGGCCTGACTGAATGACCCAGGCCTGACTGACTAAATGACCCAGGCCTGAGTGAATGACCCAGGGCTGACTGAATGACCCAGGCCTGAGTGAATGACCCAGGGCTGACTAAATGACCCAGGCCTGACTCAAACCTAAGGCATGGGCAATGGACATGGGCATGCAAACCCATTTGTGGTCGAATGCCTTAGCATGCCATGCCACAGCACCACCCATATGCTTTTACATGCTGCTGAGCTGAGGGCTGAAAGACTCACCTTTACAGCAGACAAAGTGTCTAGGAGGAATACAGAGTTCATCATCCCACAGACCAGAGGCATGCATTTCCACACAGAGCCCATTCAGATTGTCGTCATTATTGGGCTCAAATTCAGTCAGTGTAGATGGCTTTAGATATTTTAGGTGAGTACTACTATCCCTACTACTACCACCACCACCACTACTACTACTACTACTACTACTACTACTACTACTACTACTACTACTACTACTACTACTACTACTACTACTACTACTATTACTACTACTACTACTACCACTACTACTACTACTACTACTACCACCACCACTACTACTACTTCCACCACCACCACTACTACTACTACTACTACTACTACTACTACTACTACTACTACTACTACTGCTACTACTGCTACTACTGCTACTACTACTACTACTAACGTCTACTACTAACTTCAACTACTACTACTACTACTACTACTACTACTACTACTACTACTACTACTACTACTACTACTACTACTACTACTAATAATAATAATAATACAAATAACAAAAATAATAATCTTACCACTGTTCATAATGTTCACAGACTTGCTTACAGAGGATGTCTTTGGGCGATCTTCTCTCTCTCCACTGCACTGGTACTGGCCTGCCTCTAGGGGGAGTGTGATGTTGATGGCCTGGCTGGTCTCACCAGGAACTGTGCTGTTGTCTTGTAGCCAGACATAACGAAGCCAGTCTAAGTAGTCTGGTATGTCACAGCTGAGGGTGACAACATCTCCAGAGTAGAAGGGAGGAGGAGACACCACCACCACTGTAGCATTGGTTGGAAGATCTGAGGAGTGAGGACAAACACTACATTTAGAAACAAAGA
This sequence comes from Engraulis encrasicolus, assembly GCF_034702125.1. Taxonomy (NCBI): domain Eukaryota; kingdom Metazoa; phylum Chordata; class Actinopteri; order Clupeiformes; family Engraulidae; genus Engraulis; species Engraulis encrasicolus. The sequence continues at coordinate 37,524 of NW_026945841.1, read as the reverse complement.
CATGGAAACAACTTAGCAGTGGTCATAAACCCACATAGGTTTAAGCTGCACAGGTGTGATTCCCAGTCTGTAGTGTTATGTTGACTCAACAACAAACATCTGCATACATTTAATCACAAATCATCAATAACAGTGTCACCTTCAGCAGCAGAAGATGACCAAGGCCTGACTGAATTTATCCAGGCCTGACTCAAACCTGGGTCCCCATGGGCATGCAAACCCATTTGTGGTCGACACCACTCACATGCTTTTATATGCTGCTGAGCTGAGGGCTGAAAGACTCACCTTCATAGCAGACAAAGTATCTAGGATGATTACATGGTGCATCATTCCAACCAGGGGGCCCAATGTCCACACAGAGCCCATTATAACTGTCGTCATAGTTGGGTTCCCCAGACTTCCAGTGGCGAAAGGAGGAGCTGCTGCCATCTGACCACTCCCAGGCATCTCTGAACAGGCCAATCCAGACATAGCCATCTCCTCCTGTGAGTAGACCTGTGATCTTGTGGTTGTCTGTCTGGTTCCTCACGCTGGCCAGGTCTGTGTGTTTCTCTCTGCAGTACCTCTGAGCTTCTGGCCAGGTCTTCCATTCTTCAACCAGCACATAGGGCTGTGTGGAGTTTGGCCCTGTTATAATGAACAGTGCAGTATGTCACTGTATGTGGTATGTGTTACTGAGGGAACAAGCACAGTCTAACATCTGTCTGACATCATAACATGACAAATGCATCATGATGCATGAGGGAATAAGGGAATCTAGGTGGTATCTCACCGTTGAAGCAAATGAAGTGCCGCCTGTCAGTGCAGGGGGCATCGTGCCACTTCCCCCCCTGGTGAATGCACCCACAGTCTTCACCTGGTTTGCCTTGTGGCTGGCCTTTATCTTTATCCCAGTTCCGGAACTCAGCCTCATTCTCTCCATAGAATGCCCCATCAGCCAGAGACCACTGCCACTTCGGACTGTTCCCATTCTTCAGCCCAATCCAAACCCCCCACCCACCCCCAATACCTGCATCTTTGATCACTCTCTTGATCTCCTCCATGTCTGTCAAGTTGTGTATGGTGGCCAGGTCAGTGAACTTCTCTCTGCAGTACTGCTGGGCATCTGTCCAGGTCTTCTCCTCTTTCACCACATGGAACTGACGTGGCACAGAGGAGGAGAGACCAAACAGACCTAGATGGAGAGAGTGTGAGAGAGAGAGAGAGAGAGAGAGAGAGAGAGAGAGAGAGAGAGAGAGAGAGAGAGAGAGAGAGAGAGAGAGAGAGAGAGAGAGAGAGGTAACAAATGAACCATGAGGTCAGGAGTAATATTGGTTTTAACATGCCCAGGGGGGAATAAAAATGCACATTTCATTTGAATTCCAGTGTACAATTGGGTTGTCAGCTTGGCCTGGCAACAGTCCACTTAAATCAGCATTGTAGCCGAGCCATACTCTTATGAAAATCTACCATGGTTTTTATGTAGTAAACATGGTTCTATCATTGTGGGAACCAACCATAATATTACGATGGATTATCCATGGTCTTTTGGGCAACCATAAAAACATGAACACCATGGTTTTACTCTTTGCCATACACCATGGCTAAACCATAGTCACGAAGCATGGCTTTAATAGTAACTACTTGTGGGAAGCCATGGTGTGATGGTTAAGGACTGAAGATCACAGGGTTGCAGGTTCGAAACCCGTCCTTACCTCTCCCTACACCTCCATCCATGGCTGAAGTGCCCCTAAAACTGGGAACACTGGTGATGGGCTAGACCCGAAACGTTTGTCCCCCGTCTGTCGGTTTTATTTACTTTTTTCGGCTTTGTTTAATAGTTTTTGATTTTGCATTCAGCTCCAGTGTGCGACTCCTTTCTTCCTTTTCATTATACTGCTCTTGGAATTACGCACCGAGCGATACGCAGAGGATAAGACATTGGTGAGGACGCCACCCCACCATTACTATGAAGTGCCCCTGAGCAATGCACCTAACCCCATATTGCTCCAGGGACTGTCACCAATAGCCTATAACACAGGGCTGGACTGGAACTGAAAAATGGCCTGAGCATTGTTTTGTCACAGACCGGCCCAGAACACACACAGGCCACTTTCATTCTATATCTTGGCTGACTGGCTGAATGCACTGTCTACATCGACAATGGATCAATTGGCCTTCCCCTCTAAATTGTCGGCCAATCGGCCCAGGTAAAAAATAACAACAACAGCCCACCGGGAAAACGCCCTGTATGCCAGATAACCAGTCCAACTAACCCCTCATTGCTCGAAGGACTGTAACCAATAGCCTCTAACAACTGTAAGATTCTTTGGATTGAAACAAAGTGTCCGCTAAGTGTAATGTAATGAGTAACTATAAACAATGGTTATTTTTTATTGTAAAATCAAGATAAATTTTTGTAAGGCTATAGTTAAAACCATAGTCAAACCAAGCCCAAAAAACATGAAAACCATGAACAATTTTTGCAAGGGTAGTGCAGATGGGCCCACCGGCGGGCATGTTGATGCTTTGCTGAAAAGACAACAACATTGCCATGGCATTACAGAGAGCCTCAAGTAACAGATTAAGAATTGATCATTGTAATTTTGGTGACAGTAAGGTTACAACAGGTGCTCTGCACTAAGGGGTTAATTACCACAGTGGGTTATAAGAGAGGCTCTGTGCTAAGGGGTTAATTACCAAATTAACCCTCAAGCGACCGGCCTGTTTTTGCGACTAATCTGACCGAGCGGGAGTTTATATAGAAATACCACTATATAAATTATTTTTTTATTCATTCAAATGTATTTACATCTTGCACATACTTGTCCCTCATCTAAAGCAAAAAAATGAGAATTTGAACATTTTATTGTTTTGCTAAAAATTAGTCAAACTTACATACGCATATGCTAAATATGATATATGCCCTCATTTGCAAATGCAAACATCAAAATACAAAAAACATCCCACAATTTTTTTTCTTCTCTTATCATCAGTAATCAACTGAGAAAGTTTCATGGTGATATCTATCATTTAAATTTTTTTAGCCTATTCACTTGTAGTAGTCTCACCATAATAATACAGTATATTTATGCTAATTATGGAAATTGCTCAAAGTTAAACTTTGAGAAACCAAGATAAATTCTATCCATTAGGCCCATAGATGACATTTCTGCAATAAAACTTTAGGGTACTCAACATTTCTGGGTTCATGAAATCACAAGATCAGAGAATATGGTAATTTACATAAACAAAACCATGTCTCAAACAAATAACCTTAAGCACACTCAAAATTTCTCTGAAACTTTTTCTGGACATTGTAGCTGTGAAAAGGTGTCTTCCACATATATTAGAGCAAAGAAATGATTCAACTGATGCTTCAGCCTTTGTATAGCCATAAAATAAGGAAAATTCTAAAAACGCCATTGATTTCTACACTGATGACTTGTTTCCTCCCTCTTTGTTCATCAGGATGACTTCCATTTCATATTCTCATCATGTGTCTAGGACCACTGTGCCATGATATCAACAAATATGGAGCAATAACAGAGGAAATGCTACCTGGGTGTCCATCCAATATGCTTCGTTGGCTATCGCAGGGGTGCTCTATTTATTGATATAATATATTATATTTTAATACTATAAATGTTTATATTATGAATATTTTAGATCTGCTGATCATGGCCTGCCCCAAGACACAAAATACAAAAAACAGAGTTTGAAAATTAACACATTTTATTATATGGTTGTGACGTCATCGGTCGAATGCTCCATTCATTTCAACGGGGCTCCCCAACGTTCGCACGTCTGTTATTTTTCGATAACGGACGGGTTGGTCTATAACAGACCGCTGTCAATGGCAACAAGACTTTTCACTGCTAAAGCGACTTTTCAACAAGATCAGCTGCTGTGATAGACTACACCTGTTGTCCTGGCTACCTAGCTGTTGCCTAGCGGTGTTCCACAACGGCACTGTTTTGTTTTGCGCAGCAACAATCTTAACATTAAATAGGCCTAAAGAAATGTCCCCGCCAGCGTCGGGGTCTAAAGATTCTCTCTGTCGTGCTGCTATTCCACGGTAGCGACCTTCTCGCCGAACGTTAACCCTTACATAATGTTGAGTATCTCATGGATCCTCTCGGGGTCATAAATGACCCCAGAGGTGTTTTTATGATAAATCCTACATAGATGGTCCAGATCTCACAAAAATAATTCACAACATGCACAACATATGTACTGACAAACTCCTAGAAGGACACGTTTTTCTGATGAAAATTGCCGGAATGGTGTATGAAAATATGTGCCCGGGGTCATAAATGACCCCAGTCGGTCGCTTTAGGGTTAAGGTTATGACAGAGGCTGTACACTAAGGGGTTAATTACCCCTCATAGGTCTGAAACAGTTTATTACCGCAGGTGCACTGGGCAGCATGCAAATATGACTGACACTCACCAGGCGAGAGAGAGAGAGAGAGAGAGAGAGAGAGAGAGAGAGAGAGAGAGAGAGAGAGAGAGAAAGACAGAGAGAGAGAGAGAGAGAGAGAGAGGACAGTAGCCACATTCATCAGGTGTCTTACGGTATGCATATGTACGTAGATGTCTTATGTATTACGTGTTTAAGGAAGAAAAATCCGCACTCACAAACTGCATCTCATTATTTATTTATATTACCACCATGTCCAAAAGCAAACACATTTCGACCATGCACTAATGAAGGCTTGATAGCCGAAACGAGTTTACTTTTGGACATGGTGGTAATACAAATAAATAATGAGATGCAGTTTGTGAGTGCGGATTTTTCTCCCTTAAGTTGATATATTTTAACGCGCACCCAAAGACTTTCGTTTTTTCCAAGAAGTTGAGCGCGTCCTTTGCCAAAACTTTATATATTACGTGTATAATAGAGAAGCATTAGGTGAACTGCACTGACCTGGGAACAGCAGCATCAGCAGCAGGAAAATCCCCATCTCTGTGCTGCTGAGAAGAAGAAACGTCAGAAAACAAGGTCAGACAAAGGTCACCGTCAAACACACTTTAGGGATGTGTCACAGCCCCTGCTGTAAACTTTTATGCACAAATAAAAAGAAATGTGTTACCATTTCATTATCATTGATAAATCATTGAGTTACCACCTTGTGTATGACATGGGCTATATAAATAGTTTCTTTAATTTCACTTGACCATTAGTTCATGATGAGCATCATGAATTTAATTTACATTTATTTAACTGATGAAATAATCACAATTCACTACATGAAACATCACATAGCATACTGTATAACCTTAACTTTAAGCGTTAGTATTAAGTGCTATCATCTCACCTCAAGAAGTCTGTGGCCAGTAGCTGGAGGTGTGTAGTGATGAGGTCGACCCAGTCAGTCTGTGTGTCGCTCCGTCTGACACTTCAGCCCAAATGACACGCTCCGCTGAATTGTCCTTACTGACATTACATCACATATTTACTGCTCCTCTGATCAAACAATGTGTGTTCTCTGTGTGTGTGTGTGTGTGTGTGTGTGTGTGTGTGTGTGTGTGTGTGTGTGTGTGTGTGTGTGTGTGTGTGTGTGTGTGTGTGTGTGTGTGTGTGTGTGTGTGTGTGTGTGTGTGTGTGTGTGTCTGGCCTGAGTGGCATTGGTCAGTCATATTTCCCATTTGCATGCTGCCCAGCACACCTGCAGTTTACAATCCTACTGTAGTCAGCCCCCAGTTCTGCATAAACACAGACACACATGCACACGCGCGCACACGCACACACACACACAGACACAGACACAGACACACACACACACACACTCTCTCTCTCTCTCTCTCTCTCTCTCTCTCTCTCTCTCTCTCTCTCTCTCAGGCACACACACAAACACACACCCATCCACACTCTCTCCGCCCCCCCCCCCCCCCCACACACACACACACACATACAGGCAAGTAAAGCGTTACTCTAATTATGGTACTGTCCCTCGTCCTTCTCCATGACTGAGGTACCCTGAGCATGGTTCTCTCTTCTGTACCCCATCCTCCTCCATGACCGATGTACACTGATCATGGTACTCTACTGTCCCCCATCCTCATCCATGGTACTCTACTGTCCCCCATCCTCCTCCATGACTGAGGTACCCTGAGTATGGTACTCTACTGTCCCCCATCCTCCTCCATGACTGAGGTACTCTGAGCATGGTACCGTGCTCCCCCCCATCCTCCTCCATGACTGAGGTACTCTGAGCATGGTACCGTGCTCCCCCCCATCCTCCTCCATGACTGAGGTACTCTGAGCATGGTACTCTACTGTCCCCCATCCTCCTCCACGACTGAGGTACCCTGAGCATGGTACTCTACTGCCCCCCATTCTCCTCCATGTCTGAGGTACCCTGAGCATGGTACTCTACTGTCCCCCATCCTCCTCCATGACTGAGCTACCCTGAGTATGGTACTCTACTGCCCCCCATCCTCCTCCAGGACTGAGGTGCCCTGAGCATGGTACTCCACTGTCCCCATCCTTTTGGTACCCTCAGTCTACTAACTCTCCCCCATCCTCCTACATGACTGAGGTACCCTGAGCATGGTACTCTACTGTCCCCCATCCTCCTCCATGACTGAGGTACCCTGAGCATGGTACTCTACTGCCCCCCATCCTCCTCCATGACTGAGGTACCCTGAGCATGGTACTCTACTGTCCCCCATCCTCCTCCAGGACTGAGGTACCCAGAGCATGGTAGTCTACTGTCTCCCATCCTTGAGGTATCCTCAGTCTACTAACTCTCCCCCATCCTCCTCCATGACTGAGGTACCCTGAGCATGGTACTCTACTGTCCCCCATCCTCCTCCATGAATGAGGTACCCTGAGCATGGTACTCTACTGTCCCCCATCCTCCTCCATGGTAGTCTACTGTCTCCCATCCTTGAGGTACCCTCAGTCTACTTACTCTCCCTCATCCTCCTCCATGACTGAGGTACCATAGTACTCTACTGGCCCTCATCCTCTCCCTCGCATGGATGAGACATGAATGTAGTTTCATTGTATCCCTGCACTGTGTGCTGTTGCCAGAAGTCACAATGACAGAACATTGAAACAAAATAATGAATTGTAACAGTTTTAGAAAAGCAAAAAGCACCTCCTGGTTAATAATTAGCATTTCCCTCATCTTGTTGTTTATTGGGGCCCTTTTGGTTTATTACTTATGGAAAACTGAGAACAGTAGTATTGTAAACTGCAGGTGTGCTGGGCAGCATGCAAATATGACGGATACTCACACACTAGGCCAGGCACACAGGAGGGGAGAGAGGGAGGGGGAGAGAGAGAGAGAGAGAGAAAAAGAGAGAGAGAGAGAGAGAAAGAGAGAGAGAGAGAGAGAGAGAGAGAGAGAGAGATGTGGGGGTAGAGAGAGAGGGAGGGAAGAGAGAGAGAGAGAGAGAGAGAGGGGAGAGAGAGAGAGGGGGGGAGAAAGAGATCGATAGAGAGAGAGAGAGAGAGAGAGAGAGAGAGAGAGAGAGAGAGAGAGAGAGAGAGAGAGATTTAAAAATGCCTTTATTTTAACACCGCTTACTCATAGTACATTCTCACAATACATCCATTACAACCCCCTTATATCCTCATAACCAGCTCCCCACTCTCCCCAACCCGACACAACAAACCCCACACACACCAAATGCTTGAAAAAGTCCCTACATCATTGACCAAATGGTAGTACATGAACTCCACCTTGATACGACTTTTGACCAGTCCCAGAAAACTCTCCAAGGGGTCTACCGAGTCAAGATTCAGCATTTTCTTTTTGCGGGTCAGCCAAATAGCCATCTTTGTCGCCCCTAGTAGGAAATTAACCAGACAAACCTCCCTCTTGAATTTGACACTGTATTTAGGGCCACTAATAAAAAGGGACTCTGAGAAACCCTCCCCAAACCCTCCCAAAGCCTCCCTGAACCAGTGAAAAAGACCCTCCAACCTTTTACAATGCAAAAACAAATGAGTTAAAGACTCTTCCTGCCCACAGAATGGACAACCCCTCCCCACTGCTGAGAGAGAGAGAGAGAGAGAGAGAGAGAGAGAGAGAGAGAGAGAGAGGAGAGAGAGAGAGAGAGAGAGAGAGAGAGAGAGAGAGAGAGAGAGAGAGAGAGAGTTGGTGTGTTGTGTGTCTTGGTGTATCCATGGAGATGATATTTTAGGGAGTTGGGGTGTTTGTGTGTGTGTGGTTATCGGAGGGGTGATTCTGTGTGTGCACATGGGCAGGAGCGTTTTGTGGGTGTGTGTATATGTGTGTGTGTGTGTGCATGTGTGTTTGTGTTTGTGTATGTGTGTGTGTGGTTATCGGAGGGGTGGTTCTGTGTGTGCACATGGGCAGGAGCGTTTTGTGGGTGTGTGTATGTGTGTGTGTGTGTGTATGTGTGTTTGTGGTTATCGGAGGGGTGGTTCTGTGTGTGCACAGGGGCAGGGGGTTGTATGTGTGTGTGTGTGTGTGTGTGTGTGTGTGTGTGTGTGTGTGTGTGTGTGTGTGTGTGTACTATTTACTATTTACTCTTTAATTAAAAAAAAGAAAAAAAAACCTAACCCCTCTGCAACTGCACTTGTTGTTCTGTATATCTCCTGTGCACATTGTATTTGCTTGTGATGTTGGCTTGAATATGTCCTCTTTTGAAAGTCGCTTTGGTTATAAAGCGTCTGCCAAATGCAATGTAATGTAATGTAATGTAATGTGTGTGTGTGTGTGTGTTTGTGGTTTTTCGTTTACAAACATTTGTGTTGTGAGGAGGGGCAAGATGCTAAGTAGCCAACCACGTGAGCTCATTTTTTGACCGACAGCCATTTCCAACAATAAGAGGTTGAACAGCGCACAGCCAGGGTCACGCAGTCAGGGAGTGCGTTGCAATATGCGACCTTGCCTCCTCCACTAGCTTCTCTCCTCGTACCAGGAATAATATGTCATGATGACATCATATATTTCAGTGAGTCTTTTTCTCATTTGCAATTTGGATGGTGAATGAAAATCAGTCCCTCAAAAGTTGTTGTGTCTAGGCTGACAGCTGGGACAATTTATCGTTTTCTGCACGGAGGAGGGGCCAGGTGGTGGGGCGAGGAGACAAGCGCAAGTGGAGGAGGCAAGGTCGCATATTGCAACACACTCAGGGTCACGCAGCCAGGAATTGTTTACAAACGGTAAACGTTCTTTCAGTGGAGGTGGTTGGACTTGGTGCCTGGTGGGTGCGTAGATTCCAGTGGATTAACTTGAAGCAAGGAAGGGGAACTCACACACCGTAATGCTGAATTACATTAAAGAAAAACAAAAAAATTGGTCTGACTGTGACCGAAACGTCTGCACTACACTTGGGTAGCACTTTATTCTGTTTTTCCTTAATGCAATAAAAGTTTACTATTGCATTCGTCATTGCGGTGTGCGAGTTCCACTTCCTTGCTTCATGCATACGGTAAACCCATGTCATTTATAGTGGAGGCGGCGTTGGCAGAGAGAGTAGAGAGAGAGAGAGGTTCCATTGGCCCATTGTTTCTGGGTTCTATTATTGCAAGGGGGAGGGAGGGGAAATCCCCCTTTTGGCAGACCTAAGGACTGTTCTATTCAATGCTAGGAGTATTATGACACGCCCCTTTAGGCAGACCGGAACCTAGTCATATTAGGTGCCCAAAGTAACCTATTACATTGGCATATCTCTATACAGTACTTAAAGAATCTCTGGCGTTGGTGTGTGTGCATATGGGGGGAGGGGTTTGCCCTCACGTGGCCACCTAGCCACAGAGCAAAATCGGAGACTGACGTCTATGACGTATGTTTAAATACACCTCCACTCGGAGACTGACGTCTATGACGTATGTTTAAATACACCTCCACTCGGAGACTGACGTCTATGACGTATGTTTAAATACACCTCCACTCGGAGACTGACGTCTATGACATATGAAGTTTAAGGGAGCTGTTTCACTTTCTTGCTCTCTCTCCCTCCCCATCCCCCCCCCCTTCTCTCCCTCCCTCCCTCTCTCTCTCTCTCTCTCTCTCTCTCTCTCTCTCTCTCTCTCTCTCTCAGGCACACACAAGCACACACACACACCGATCCACACACACTCTCTCTCTCTCTCTCTCTCTCTCTCTCTCTCTCTCTCTCTCTCTCTCTCTCTCTCTCTCTCTCTCTCTCTCTCGCTGTTTCTCTCTGCTCCCCCTCTCTCTTAAGTGTTACTCTAATTGTGCTACTGTCCCCCATCCTCCTCCATGAATGAGGTACCCTGAGCATGGTACTCTATTTTCCCCCATCCTCCTCCATGACTGAGGTACCCTGAGCATGGTACTCTACTGTCCCCCATCCTCCTCCATGACTGAGGTACCCTGAGCATGGTACTCTACTGCCCCCCATCCTCCTCCATGACTGAGGCATCCTGAGCATGGTACTCTACTGTCCCCCATCCTCCTCCATGGTACTCTACTGTCCCACATCCTCCTCCATGACTGAGGTACCCTGAGCATAATACTCTACTGTCCCCCATCCTCCCTCATGACTGAGGCATCCTGAGCATGGTACTCTACTGTCCCCCATCCTCCCCCATGACTGAGGCATCCTGAGCATGGTACTCTACTGTCCCCCATCCTCCCCCATGACTGAGGTACCCTGAGCATGGTACTCTACTGTCCCCCATCCTCCTCCATGGTACTCTACTGTCCCCCATCCTCCTCCATGACTGAGATACCCTGAGCATGGTACTCTACTGTCCCCCATCCTCCTCCATGACGGAGGTACCCTGAGCATGGTACTCTACTGTCCCCCATCCTCCTCCATGACGGAGGTACCCTGAGCATGGTACTCTACTGTCCCCCATCCTCCTCCATGACGGAGGTACCCTGCGCATGGTACTCTAAAAGCCCCTCATGGTTTATAATTAGCATTTCTTTCACCTATACATTTATTGGAGCCCTTTTGGTTTATTACTTAAGGAGAAACTGGGAACAGTAAACTGCATTGTAAACTGCAGGTGTGCTGGGCAGCATGCAAATATGACGGACACTCACTCACTAGGCCAGGCAGAGAGGGGTTGGGGAGGGGGGGGGGGCAGAGAGAGAGAGAGAGAGGGGGGGGGCGAGAGAGAGAGAGAGAGAGAGAGAGAGAGAGAGAGAGAGAGAGAGAGAGAATGAGAGTGTTGGTGTGTTGAGTGTCCTCCGTGTATCCATGGAGATGATTTTTTTAAGGTGACAAGATGGTCTGATTGTGACCGAAACGTCTGCACTACACTTGGGTAGCATTTTTTTCAGTTCTTCCAGTAATGCAATAAAAGTTAACTATGGCATTCGGCATTGCGGTGTGCGAGTTCCCCTTCCTTGCTTCATACATATGGTAAAGTAAGTCATTTCAAGTGGAGGCGGCGTTGGTGTGTGTGCATATGAGGGGAGGGGTTTGCCCTCACGTGGCCACCTAGCCACAAAGTAAAATCGGAGACTGACGTCTATGACGTATGTTTAAATACACGTCCACTCGGACACTGACGTCTATGACGTATGTTTAAATATACCTCCACTCGGAGACTGACGTCTATGACGTATGTTTAAATACACGTCCACTCGGAGACTGACGTCTATGACATATGTTTAAATACACCTCCACTCGGACACTGACGTCTATGACGTATGTTTAAATACACCTCCACTCGGAGACTGACGTCTATGATGTATGTTTAAATACACCTCCACTCGGAGACTGACGTCTATGATGTATGTTTAAATACACCTCCACTCGGAGACTGACGTCTATGACATATGTTTAAATACAACTCCACTCGGAGACTGACGTCTATGACATATGAAGTTTAGGGGAGCTGTTTCACTCCCTTGCTCTCTCTCCCTCCCCCTCTCTCTCTTTCCCTCTCTCTCCCTCTCCCCCCCTCCCTCCATCTAAAGTGCTGGGGTTACAATGTTCTCCACTGCCTCTCTCCTTCTCTCCTCCTCCCTGCCTCCCTCCCTCTCTGTCTCTCTCCCTGCCTCCATCTCTCTCTCTCTCTCTCTCTCTCTTCATCCCTGCCTCCCTCCCTCTCTCTTCCTCCACATATGGAATGGTGTTTAAATTTGAATCTTTATTTAAGGCACACAGATGGATCCAAAAACAACACTGTCATTGATCATCATAAACAAATTGATCAAATGTCTATTGTGTTGGCATACAGTATAGTACAGTACAGTACAGTACAGTACATTAATCAGTGTACTATTGATCATATAATCTTTATTGCATTGCTATTACATCTTTATTCCATCAGTATATAAACAAAATTGGGGACCGGGGGGGGGCATTTCGACCGCCATTTCGACATACCGCCATTCCGACAGTGTACTTAAGTCGCGTGATCAACATTCTAAGTCAATTGACATTTGCAGAAATGTCGAAATGCACGAGCGGAATTGGAGAGAGTGAAAGCGCAATTGCAGGATTAGTGTTTAATTTAGTGTCTAATTTTGTCACATTCCAAATGTCCTTACAGGTAGGGTGTGAAAACAGTTCCTGCAAGCTGGAAAATGGTTCCTGCAATAAAATGTCAATGTCAGAATGGCTGTATATCAGGGGGTCGTTTCTCGACAGTGCCTTTGCTAAAGACGTTAGCCATTTTGTTCGTTCTTAAGATCAACGTTGTAACCAAGGTCTTGAGTTGGTCTTAAAGCGATCCTATGCAACTTTGACATAAACACATAGATATAAACAACTTTATAGCGGCCTCTAGTGGTTCTGCCGAAAATGTGCATTGAACTAAATTAGACAGACATTGGCTTCGAGATAATGTGCGAATTAAATTTCGTCGTCTTCTGTAATTAACCAGATTCCCTTCCTTGCATTCAGTTCTCTCCACTTCTAAGGGGCTTTATCATATGTGAGATTCCCCCCCTTGCTTATGAGTTGGCTGCTTCGTAATTCACTTCACACAACTGCAATCATGTTTGCACTTCCCTCAGATGGATATTATTTGATCCACTTGTTCTCGGCAGATATCCCCGTCTTTATTTCACATTTCCAGTAACTATATAGTACCTGCAGCCTACATTAGAAGAACGAGGAAACAAACGGCTATTTTGTTGTCATAATAACGATTTCGAAGTCGAGGTGACAAGACGCGGTTTTATCTCCTGTGGTGTTGAAAGTGAAAGTGGACATCCATATGCCGACTAGAGATCACGTTTCGTCTCCTCTTGATCGGCAACAACATATATTTTTAGCCTCGCTCGACTGATTGTGTCCTTTGACATCAAATAAAATGTGCGACATCAGATTTCAACTCGTATAGCCTACATTTGTGTATCTTTGTAAACTAAACGAGGTGGCGTGGGTTTTGAGAATGCTAATGCATACATCCCAGTGTAGTGAATGAATGATACAATCCCCATCTTTTGGCGTTCGGCTCTCTCCGGTTTGAAGCCCTTTTCCAATGTTCACACAAGCGATTTATTTGCCTGTCCAAACCTTTCATCTCAATTATCTCGTGATTTATTTGCAGTCCCATTCGTTGTTTTCACTGCATGCCAGCGTGATATTTTACAATCAGCTAGCCAGTAGCCAGTAGCCAGCTTTCAGCAAGCTGCTGCCTTATGTAGACCTCCTTGGTTGCTGCTTAGTTAGCAAACGAAGGAATAGGTCTCGCTCCGCTCATACAGCATAGAAATCTAGACACCCCTAGGGGCCACAAATTGTACAACAACAAAAGGCGCGGCGCCGCCAGGCAAAACTGCAAGTGCTGTTTCGGAGCAGGAGCACTAGGCGGTGATGGAAATATTGCCATTTTCCCCATTACGGGTCAGTCAAGCAAAATCTTGAGTACCAAGCCATTTCATGACTATGAAAAAGTTGCATAGTGTTTCTTTAAGTTGTTCTTAAGTTGTTCTTCAGTTGGTCTTGCGTCTAAAGACCAACTGAAGACCAACTTAAGACCAACTCAAGAGCAACTTACGACCAACTCAAGACCGACTTAAGACGGTTAGCAACGACATGTCCTCCTGATTGCATTGAACTACTGTATAGTAGTATCTTCATTTCAATATCTGGATGAAATTACATTATCACACAACAAGGCACACAAGTGGAAATCACTCTGGAATCTATAAGTCACACAAGTGGAAATCACTCTGGAATCTATAAGGTGGAAATCACTCTGGAATCTATAAGGTGGAAATCACTCTGGAATCTGTAAGGTGGAAATCACTCTGGAATCTGTAAGGTGGAAATCACTCTGGAATCTGTAAGGCACACGAGTGGAAATCACTCTGGAATCTGTAAGGTGGAAATTACTCTGAAATGTATAGGGCACACAAGTGGAAATCACTCTGGAATCTATAAGGCACATGAGTGGAAATCACTCTGGAATCTGTAAGGTGGAAATCACTCTGGAATCTATAAGGTGGAAATCACTCTGAAATCTATAAGGCACACAAGTGGAAAGACCACAGCAATTCTTAACCCTAACCTGTCCATACTCACTGTAGCTCGATTCACACTGGACTTTCATGATCTATGCTGCCCTACAAATATAAAGTGCAGTAGCTACTGTACATATTTTTTTCAGATTTTTAGACTGAAAACGATCTTCATTACACCTCATGCATCTTGTGATAAAGCCTTTTGGTCCAAATGTGTCCGATGTGTCCACATGTGTCCAAATGTGGGCAAGGCTTTGAAGGCATTTTCCTCGGTTTCAATGTTGACGTAGTTACTGCAATTTGACTTTGTAGGGCAGTATGAACGGCTGGTAATTCTGAATAATTGCATTGAATGTCTGAGTTCTTAGTCCCGTGTAAATGCGCCATATCTTTAATCTGTAAAGTAATAATTCCGGCGCAAATTATTCATATTCTGTGAAACAGCACAAGTGTCTAATTTCAGCACAACCATCACCAACACAGAACTGAATATCAACCCCCAAATCACAATGACGTTTACAAAAACCCATCACCCACTTCTTATCTTACTATAACGAGGGCTAGCTGTAATAACCATTAGGCATTAATAAGATAAACAAGTACTGTGAATAATACAATCAGTATTCTGTGCTCCAAAATGTGATTAGTAGGATACATGTGAAATCGTAATTTGTGAACGCGTTAAACTCGTATTGTAATTCCACACACAAAGGGAGTACCAAATGAAACACTCACTATCCTGGGGTGAATTTCTCAAAAGGGAAGTTGCTAACTACATTAGCTACTTTGCTGTTTTCTATACATTTTCCCATTGGCAACTACCGAAGTTGCTAACAGGCTAACAACTTCTCTTTTGAGAAACTCACCCCTGTCTTGTGTGTGCTGCCAGTGAACTCAGGTGCTGTTTCCACATAGCCGGATAATTAAAAAAGAAAAGTTTTAATTTTCTCCTGTTAAGGTGAAAACACAACATGTGTATGAAGAGAAAAACTCCATTGCAACAGGTGCGTTTTAGCCCCATAAATGGGATATTTTTAAAGCCGGATATTTGATCTGTGAATTTTTAAAACTATGTTTATATGGAAACGGAAGGCCAAAACCAATGCTGCGTGGGAACAGCACCTCACCAGTGCACCACTGTGTTTACAGCTCATCTCTCTTCTCCTTCTTCTTGTCGCTCTTCTTCTTGTGGAACACCTTCCCATCCGGCTGCTTCTCCCAGGAGAGCTTCACATTTCCTCTAAACCCCTTGGCCTTCAGTCTGTCCCCAATCTGAAGAAGAAAACCAGAGGTCATTTAGTGACCCAGAGTTCTGAGTGTGTGTGTGTGTGTGTGTGTGTGTGTGTGTGTGTGTGTGTGTGTGTGTGTGTGTGTGTGTGTGTGTGTGTGTGTGTGTGTGTGTGTGTGTGTGTCTGTCTGCCTGTCTGTGCTGGGCTCACCTGCTTCAGGAAGGCCTTCTGCACGTCAGGATGTTCCATGTCCACATCATCAGCTGCCTCCATCTCCACCCTCACCATCCGAGTCCTTTTCACGTGGGCTACATAAAGGCAACACACACAGGAAAGACGTGGAGTAAGTTGACTGGGGTGAGGTTAGAGGTGAGGTTAGATGTGAGGTTAGACAAGATGAAGAGCAATAATACACTCACCATTGCTGACGATGATGTTAACAGAGCTGCTTACTGATGATGTCATTGGGCGATCTGATCTCTCTCCACTGCACTGGTACTGAACTGCCTCTAGGGGGAGTGTGATGGTGATGGTCTGACTTTTCTCACCAGGAACTGGACTGCTGTCCTTCAGCCAGATGTACTGATGCCAGTCTGAGTACTCTGCTATGTCGCATCTGAGGGTGACGACATCTCCATAGTAGAAGGGAAGAGTAGGGGACACCACCACCACTGTAGCAGGGGGAAGATCTGAGTAATGAAGACAAAACCAAACATTAATGTGTTGTGTTAGCAGTCAAAAAACCAAAATAGCTTAAAGTTGCACAGGTGTGATTCGCTGCCTGAAGTGAGAGTTTCAGGTGTGAGTGTGGCAATCACAACATAACACTGACTTGAATGGCAGCAATCAGTAGCAAGTCAGTCTGCTGAAAAAAGAACTTACAGTAGTGGTGACTCAACAACAAACATCTGAATACATTAATCATGAATCATCAATGACACCTTCAGCAGCAGCAGCACAAGAACCCAGGCTTGACTGACTAAATGACCCAGCTAGGCCTGACTGAATGACCCAGGCTTGACTGACTAAATCACCCAGGCCTGACTAAATGACCCAGGCCTGAGTGAATGACCCAGGCTTGACTGACTGAATGACCCAGGCCTAACTAAATGACCCAGGCCTGACTCAAACCTGGGTCCCCATGGGCATGCAAACCCATTTGTGGTCTGCCTTAGCAGTACGCTGTGCCACAGCACCATCCATATGCTTTATGCTGCTGAGCTGAGGGCTGAAAGACTCACCTTCATAGCAGACAAAGTTTCTCTGATAATTACAGGGTTCATCATTCCACAGACCAGAGGCATGCATTTCCACACAGAGCCCATTCAGATTGTCGTCATTATTGGGCTCAAATTCAGTCAGTGTAGATGGCTTTAGATATTTTAGGTGAGTACTACTATCCCTACTACTACTACTACTACTACTACTACTACTACTACTACTACTACCACTACTACCACCACCACTACCACCACCACCACCAATACTACTACTACTACTACTACTACTACTACTACTACTACTACTACTACTACTACTACTGCTACTACCACTACTACTACTACTACTACTACTACTACTACCACTACTACTACTACTACTACTACTACTACTACCACCACCACTACTACTACTACTACTACTACTACTACTACTACTACTACTACTACCACTACTACTACTACTACTACTACTACTACTACTACTACTACTACCACTACTACTACTACTACCACTACTACTACTACTACTACTACTACTACTACTACTACTACTACTACCACTACTACTAATACTACTACTACTACTACTACTAATAATAATAATAATAACAATAACAATAATATCTTACCACTGTTCATAATGTCCACAGACTTGCTTACAGAGGATGTCATTGGGCGATCTTCTCTCTCTCCACTGCATTGGTACTGGCCTGCCTCTAGAGGGAGTGTGATGTTGATGGTCTGACTGTTCTCACCAGGAACTGTGCTGTTGTCCTTCAGCCAGACATACTGAAGCCAGTCAGCGTAGTCTGGTATGTCACAGCGGAGGGTGACTTCATCTCCAGAGTAGAAGGGAGGAGGAGGAGGGGACACCACCTCCACTGTAGCATTGGGAGGAAGAGCTGAGGAATGAAGACAACACTACATTCAGAAACAACGACATGGAAACAACTTAGCAGTGGTCATACACCCAAATAGGTTTAAGGTGTGATTCCCAGTCTGTAGAGTAGAGTATAGTAGAGTAGAGTAACTTTATTGATACACAAATAAATACACAAATGCCTAACCTGACTCTCGCGCAGATGGATTGTCATCCATCTGGAATTTTGGTGGTAACCTTGCTGTTCTAGCTCGAACGTGATTGGAGAAATTAGGTAAGAGTGACGTACTACTTCAACCAATCACATCGAAACGGGCCGTGACGTAGTTTTCAGCGACGCGAGATAGAAGCCACAACAGAGCAGTTAGCATGTTGACAGTAGTCCCAGCCCAGCTAGCATGTGTATAGTGGATCATTGTTGGCGTTTGAACAAGCCGCCTGTGGTATGCCACCTGTGTCCGACATCGGACCACTGACGGTTACAAAACACACAAGGCATCGGTGGATTTTGGTTGGCAATCCGACATAGTGCACGAGTACTCTGCAGGGTCCAAACAGCGGCATGCTACCTGACAAGCCACCTACGTGAGAGCCAGGTTACATGCTACCAGCCCCTAGCACCAAGGAGGACCGGCTACTCATTTGGTGCCAGCATCGTTTGCATCAGATAAATCACAACAAAGATATGGTAAGTTAGATGTCTTGAAATGGCTATATTTTCTTTTAGTGAACACATCACGGGCATGGGTTTGTCCGTTTCTGATGGGGTGATAAATATTGCAGACAAAATGGACGTCTGCTTGCCTGCACAACCAATGTGACATATATTGATGAATAAAACTTAATCAAGTATGTGTATTTCGCTGAAAATGATTGACCAGCGATAAAATGTTATTCAGACAAAATTGCCAGCCATATGAAAACAATGCAGCCTCAACAGCATGCAGTTGCTACTAGCATTATTGGTTGTGTTCTGGTCACCGTTAGGCATGCCAATTTACCTATGATAATACAGTAAATCGTTTACAGTCCCATACGTTTTGTATATCCTACCATGAGAGAAATATACACCAGGATTGCATTAACTACTCCCGGTGTGCACGATTAACTTCGGGTCTGATTAACTTGGATGGCATAAAGAGCTGTTCACGTCAGACGAGACAGGATGGGGCGTCTTAAGTTCTATTATACACTTTGGAAACTGCATTACGGTTCGACGAGAGGACCATGCCGTCGCACTTTTGCCGTTGTTATTGTGCGCGATTGTATTCTCAAACACTTCAGCTGTGGTCAATTCAAATAGTCGATTCGTGAGTGTGCTAAGCACTTCGATAAGTTGTAGGTGACCATCCCTAGTTGATCGGACGACCCAAAGTTAATCGTGCTCAACGTCATAAGCTGGGACACACACACACACACACACACACACACACACACACACACACAGTGCCATTGTTAATTGATCAATGGTGATGTCTTTTCTCTCTCTCGCTCTCTCCATTATTAGGTGACCCAAGACCCACGGTTATATAAGGTATGTCTGATTTATTACATCCATTGCTAGGTCAAAGGCAAAGAGTACATTACTGAAGCAAGCAAAGCCGTATTGTTAAGGGGTGTAAAACCCATTTGTGTAAACAATTAGTTTTTTTCATCAGGGTGGGGATGTGAAATGACTGAGAACCTATTATCAAGGTAAATAGGACCCTTGCTGACCTCACCTGTACCTGTGGCCTCGGAAGGTATCCAATGTTACAGGTTTGAATTCTTAGTAAGAGTAACTGAAAAGTATATGTGCTGTCCTGCACCACTATCCACCTAAACCTACATTAATTTCTCAAGAGACTGTACTCCTCATAACATTACAGTTGACAGACGCTTTTGATCAAAGTGATGTACAAGGGCAGTAATGCAACATGTGGGTGGAAAATACTCTGTACACAGAGTAAGTAGCATACCCTGTTGTTAATGAACTTTAAGTCACCTAGAAATATTTTAAAATGTGTTGCAATCAATTCCCGTGTTGTTTTTGTTCAAAACCTTGTATATAGCCACAATTGTCACACATAACCTTCTGAAATGTTTGTCTAATATACTTCTATACTTCCTTTGTCTGTGTCTGACGCCAGGAGGTGTATGAAGAAACGACAGCATAGAGGACCCAGCACATCCCCTCACAGATTCCATGCCTTTCAAAATATTAGAGCAACATTTCAGGAGTGCGTCACCATTTGGGTTTTCATTTTGTACAATACATCACCTAACACCAAGAACGCTACATTTTGTAAGCTATGTTTCTTGCATTGCCAGTAACCAATATTTAAAAGAAAAAAATGTGTATATATAAATTGATATCTTATGTCATTATTTACACTTTCATTACTGTACATTGAAAACAATTAGACAGTGTTTTCTTTTCACAATAAAATTGTATTTACATATGTTCCAATTACTTGTGTACACCATTATTTACACCATTTGTTCAATATTCGGTTCGATATTGTGACAAGATTCCACTTCTTTGTTCCTAATGGATGATGGTTAGATTCTGAACTAATGCTGTGTTACATGTTCCATTATGTCTATGAATCTGTCATTAGGGAGAGTCAGTCACAAAAAGCCTCGCTCACAACCAGTAGCATGAAGTACCTTAAAACCATAGGTTGTTTTGTAACTGATGTCAAATGTAAGGACTGTTGTTGACTGCTGCCTCATTAGGCTTTGTCCCAAACCCAGAGCAGACAGTCTCGTTAATGAAAGTGGCATATCTGGTATTTAACACTAGAACTACCAGGATTTTTCTGCCTACCTAGAAGTACCAGAGAGGGGTCATTTGACCCCGCGGCTTTTACCTAATACACTAATCACTCATTTTGTTATGGTAATGAGGCTGTTAGGGGCCGTGTGTGGGGTGAGGGGGTCACACCTTACAGTGCTAACAGCCAAGACAAACAGGGACAGACAGCTTCTTCCCAAGGGCTGTCAGCCTCCAAAATTACCACAGGTAAATAGCAACTTGCATGAAGATATCAGCAGCAAAAACAAATAGCACAGTTTGGCGGACAGTGAGTTACAGTTTTTCTCCATCGGTTTGGCTCATTTCTTGAAACTGAGATGTCATTCTCAAAACATGGACAAATCCCAAAACTAATTTGCAGTTCCTCACAACAGAATGGCATTTATCATTGCTTTCATCAAATTTCAAATGCTTTTGTACATGTCTCAATCATTTAGTACATCCTTGCAAATGGCTATGTACAAGTATACAGTTAACACAATCAGCTTACATTTAGTAGAATTTTCAAATTAATGTACCTTGCTGATCTATCCCAATTGGTTGATTCTCAGTGTAAACATGTCAGCACATTTTCTCCATATAAGTTATCAATGAACTTGTGAATGTCCCATGTGATCATGACGTATCATATGACTGCAACCAGATAATGGTTGAATTACAGTTTTTCTCGATTGGTTTGGCTCATTTCTTGAAACTGAGATGACATTCCTATAAACATTGGGTCATTTGGCCAAACATTCTTACACTTCTGCACAACAGTTCAGATAACTAGCAAAATGTCATATACCTCCAAAAACACCTCATTCTTGCATCAGCACTAAACCGTCTCACATATAAATAGTCAGTACCATCAAAATGGCATAGATCCTTCTCAATTGCTTTGGCTCATTTGCATTCATTTAGTCCTTCTGTCAAAATAAACTGGATGGTTCAGCATAACTACATGGATCCTCATCACTCGCTCATATCACCCCAAAAACAGTTTACCCATGTGTCAAAACTAAATTTCTTCCCCACATATATCATCAGTACCCCCAAAATATATTGTTATTTTGCCATTGTGTAAGCACTGCCAGTCAAAATGGTTAGGTGTTTTATCTACGTTCAGCTAACAGATTTCGACTATGTATAAAAATGAAAAAGTGAGTGAAACCATTGAAGTTTGACAACACAGATAATTTACCAAGGACATTTATCAGTAACTTTCTTTACTGTAATTCATATACAGAAAGTAATGCCCATATATCACAGGTTTCTCATGGGTTTGGCTCATTTCTCAAAACAGAGATAACATTCACAAAATAACATGGACAAATGCCAGAGCAAATAGCAATTGTTCAAAACAGAATGTCGTTTGAAAAAATGTCATGAAATTAGCCAAATAACAGAGGAAACTGTAGTATACACGGTTGTAAAATTATTTTCTACTAACTTTGTAAAGGGGCAGCCGTGGCTCAGTGGTTAGAGCACTGGGTTGGCAACCCAAGGGTTCCTGGTTCAATGCCTGACCGAACCACGGCTGAAGTGCCCTTGAGCAAGGCACCTAACCACCACACTGCTCCCCGGGCGCCGCTCAGCAGGCAGCCCACTGCTACGGACTAGTGTGTGTACTTCAATGTGATTCACTAGTCCAAATGGGATAAAGTGCAGAGAAAGAAATTCCCCTAGGGGACCAAAAATTGGCTCCAAAGNTACAATACCATCTGACCTGTTGAACATTTACTATGTAATGAAATTCTTAAAATATGATGTCCTTGACTGTTTTGGGAATTGCGTAGACCACTTTGCATATGATGACTTACACAATGAAATAATGCTGACGTGTTTTGGAGAGGGCAACCATTAGACTGAGAATTGTCTAATTCGTTTAGATAAGCAAGGTCAATTTATTTGGGAAATGTGCTAAATCTATGCTGAATGTGTCAACTGAAGGGTATTTGTACATATCCATCTGCAGAGATGTACTAAACATTTGAGACATGTACAAAGCATTTGATATCTGATGAAAGCAATGAAAAATGCCATTCTGTTTTGGGAAATTGCAAGTTGGTTTGGGGATTTGTCCGTGTTGTTTTGAGAATGTCATCTCCCATGCCATGTGACCATAACGACTCATGTG
This sequence comes from Engraulis encrasicolus, assembly GCF_034702125.1. Classification (NCBI taxonomy): domain Eukaryota; kingdom Metazoa; phylum Chordata; class Actinopteri; order Clupeiformes; family Engraulidae; genus Engraulis; species Engraulis encrasicolus. The sequence goes on along the minus strand of NW_026945841.1, from coordinate 14,914 downwards.
AATGCAACCTGGCAATTGTTAGATGGATAAATTCCAGTGCATGTGGACTACTGCTTCACTTCCCTCAATAATTTTTGTGGCGAAAGAAGCTCCTCAAGGAACGAAGATGCAGAGATACAGCACTCAACAGGCATTGGAAATGATCCACACTAGCACACACACACACTCTGTGTCTCAAGTGACAGCTGTGAGGTGCTAACAGCCACATTTCCACAACAAAAGGAGTGTCCGCAGGGGGTCCAAAGGGTCAAATGACCCTCTTGTGGGGCTTTTAGGTAAAAAGGTCAATTGACCCCTCCGTGGTAGTTCTAGTGTTAAGTACACATGTTCTGTACAGCTGTCAGCAGACCATGATAACATTTCCAACTCTTCAGTAATGTCTAGATCTTGGTGGAGTAGTGTAGTGTAGATTCTATACACATGTGGTTGTACAGGCGCATTTTGAAACAGGCTCAACACAGAAGACCAAAGAAATGGAATTGTGGTAGGTGCAACACATATGACCTGGCTGGCTCCAAACTTGTGGTGCGCATGCTCTGTGCCAGCCATTACTGAACTCACTGTCTTGTCTACCTAGAGTGTTCATTTGATGGTTTACAACAGTACAAGTGAGGGAAGAGCCTAATTCAATTTCCACTGTACATGTGTAGCAGCTGGATGACCCGGTCTGTGATGACAATCCCAGCAGACGCTGCCAACTCCATGACTTGCCTACCTGAAAACAACACACAATGTTAAAATAGAATCTGCAAACAAGGCAACTGTAATTCTAAATACTCTATAGGCCTAGTATCTGCATTTTAATTCATACCTATTTAAGGCTAAGACCTGAACAGCAGTAGGCTACTATTACTTAGTTTTAAATTTACTGCTGACCGAAAGGGAGACTTGGGGTTGCCAGTAGCTGGTGAGTGACAGGCCTCACCCTGTTTTTATTCCAGTACCCTCTTGTGTAAATTCTGTTTCCACACGAAGTAGGTCTCTTAACCATGCAAAATCTGTGATTACTTTAGTCTTTACCATCGAAACAGGTTAACAACTAGGGCAGAAAGTGAAAAGGGGAAGCCCACAGACCTATACCAATATGTATAGGTCTGTGGGGAAGCCATCCTGGTGAGTTTGAAGTCAGAATGTCGTCGTGAAATAAACATTCCATCTCTCACATGCTGACGTTTTGGGACATGCTGCATTGGCAGCGATCACGGGGATAGTACATTTAATTTAACACGAACTTTATAGCATAAACAAATTTGTCTGAATGCGACATCTTGGCATACTATTATGATCAACAGCACTCAGTCACCATAGCATGCGAGGTCTGGAAATGAGGCTTGTACAATATTGAATTACCGGCACTATGGGGGCATTCACAGTTGTAGCCTACCATGTCAGTCATTGTTTCACACACATCAAAAACACGTTAGAAACAACCAAGAGGTTTTCACTCACCATTTATATGTGGCATGGACCTCTCGACTAAAATCCCCACTTAAAGTTGGTCTTGTAAACAGTTGAAGACTGAACATCGCTGCGCTCAACTCATTCTCCTTCAGTGGATCATTGGAAGAAGAGCGAGAACGTTCTTGCCACCAACTAATTCCTTGTTTTCTGTTCCTCTCTCAAAGAATGAATGTTTGGTAGTTTTGAAATCGCGGAGTTCATACAGTATGCAGGCCGCCGTTGTTGTGCTAGCCACACTGACTGAGGGGTGTGCTAGCAGCACTACAGTGATGTCGCGCAAGATGCTACGTCATACCCGTCAACGCCTCACTCCACGATGATTGACATTGGCATTATCCAATGGTCGGGGCACGTTTATTTTCTACTCGAGGACTTCGGGCTCGACAAGGCTGAACCAGACCCCTGTGCGAGCTCACGAAGTGTAACGAAGATGCACGAAGCACTAGGGGTCTCGCGAGAGCCAGGCTAACAAATGCCCACATGAACATTTCAAGACACAAATAACACAGGAATAGTCAGGGAGGGGAAAATAAAATAAAATAGTAGAGATAATACATGTAAAATGTTATAATGTAAAATGTGTAATGTTATGTTGACTCATTAACAAACATCTGAATACATTTAATCAGCAATCATCAATAACAATATATAAGGCACTTTCAGCAGCAGAAGAAGAACCATGGTCTGACTGAATTAATCCAGGCCTGACTCAAACCAGGGTCCCCGTGGGCATGCAAAACCATTTGTGGTCGACACCACTCATATGCTTTTATATGCTGCTGAGCCAGAGATTCTTTAAGTATATAGAGATATACCAATGTAATAGGTTGCTATGGGCACCTAACATGACCAGGTTCCGGTCTGCCTAAAGGGGTGTGTCATAATACTCCCAGCATTGAATAGAACAGTCCTTAGGTCTGCCTAAAAGGGGATTTCCCCCCCTCCCCCTTGTAATAATAGAACCCGGAAACAATGGGCCAATGGAACCTCTCTCTCTCTCTACTCTCTCTGGCACGCTGAGGGCTGAAAGACTCACCTTCATAGCAGACAAAGTATCTATGACTATTACAGGGTTCATCATGAAAGTGAATGGACACGGACATTTCCACACAGAGCTCATTCGAATTGTAGTCATAGTTGGGTTCCCCAGACTTCCAGTGGCGAAAGGAAGAGTTGCTGCCATCTGACCACTCCCAGGCATCTCTGAACAGGCCGATCCAGGCATCGCCATATCCTGTAAGTAGACTTGTGATCTTGTCGTTCTCTGCCTGGTTCCTCACGCTGGCCAGATCTGTGTAGTGGTCTCTGCAGTATCTCTGAGCATCTGCCCAGCTCTTTGAGTTTTCAGCCAGCACATAGGGCTGTGTGGAGTTTGGCCCTGTTATAATGAAGAAGACAATATGTCACTGTATGTGTTATGTGTTACTGAGGGACCAAGCACAGTCTAACAGTCTGACATAACATGACAAATGCATCTTTATGCATGAGGGAATAAGGGAATCTAGGTGGTATCTCACCATTGTAGCAAATGAAGTGTTGCATTTGGATGCATGGGGCATCATCCCACTTCCCCGTCTGGTAAATGCACCCACAGCCCTCACCACCATTGTCTGGCTGCCCTGCATCTGTATCCCAGTTCCGGAACTCAGCCTCATGCTCTCCATAGAATCCCTCATCTGCCAGAGACCACTGCCACTTTTCACTGTCATAATACTTCAGCCCAATCCAAACCCCCCACTCAATACCTGCCCCCTTGATCTCACTCTTGATCTCCTCCATCTCTGCCACGTTGTGTATGGTGGCCAGGTCAGTGTACTTCTCTCTGCAGTACTGCTGAGCTGCTGCCCAGGTCTTCCCTCCTTTCACCACATGGAAATGACGTAGCACAGAGGAGGAGAGATCACACACACCTAGATAGAGAGAGAGAGAGAGAGAGAGAGAGAGAGAGAGAGAGAGAGAGAGAGAGAGAGAAAGAGAGAGAGAGACAGACAGACAGAGAGAGAGGGGTAAGAAATAAACCATGAGAGGTCAGGAGTAATACTGGTTTTAACATGGCCAGGGGGGAAATAATTATGTATATAATTATTTGAATTCCAGTGTACAATTGGGGTGTCAGCCCATGTCAGAACCATGGCTTTCGTGGTCCCCCCCCCAAAAAAAAAAAAAAACATGAAAACCATGAATAACTACTTGTAGGCAGCCATGGAGTGTGTCTTAATATGTGACCTTGCCTCCTCACTTGCGCTTGTCTCCTCGCCCCGCCTCCTGGCCCCTCCTCCGTGGAGAAAACGATAAAGTTTCCCAGCTGTCAGCCTAGCCACAACAACTTTTGAGGGACTGTTTTTCATTCACCATAACAATTGCAAACGAGAAAAAGACTCTACAATTGAGCTTTTGCAAGATATTGAAATATAATGCTGTTGTCAGTGATGTCATCATGACGAGAAGCGAGTGGAGGAGGCAAGGTCCCATATTAAGATGCACTCATGGTGTAATGGTTAAGGACTGAAGATCAGAGGGTTGCAGGTTTGAAACCCGTCCTTAACTCTCCCTACACCTTCAGCCATGACTGAAGTGCCCCTGAGCAAGGCACCTAAGCCAACGTTACTCCAAGGACTGTAACCAATACCCTGAAAAATAATAATAACAAGTCACCTAACCCCATATTGCTCCAGGGACTGTAACCAATAGCCTCTAAAAACTGTAAAGGGCTCTGCATACTTCACGTGCGCACTTTGGCGCGTTTGGCGCGAGAACCATTAATGACGTCATCACTTGCGCCAGACTATTCATACTTCAAAAGCGCCCTTGCTCGCATTGTCGGAAGTGCCCTCTGCTGTTCATGAGAGAAACGGCAGTATCTTTCGTGTGAGTTCTACGGATGTATAAAATAGAAAGCCAAACACGGCTGCTGTAGGGCTACTGAACGTCTGACTTGTGACTTACCACATTGAAACATATATTTTTTGTTGTAGCCTACATTGCCAGATCATTCCAAGACCATGTGAGAGCATTGTTCTGGCGGCAGAATTTATAAATAGATCGCCGAACACAACGTGCTTCTGAACAAAGTAAACAATTGTTTCACTGAACAACATTTAAGAGAGAAGATAAAATAACTCTCTAGGACATTTTATTATCCTCGAAATGATGCAGGATCCATTCTGTAGTAGCCTACAGTAGTTGTAGCCTCTCTTCGCAACTCCTGCTTTGTCTGCCTACCTGCATGGTCGCTGGTGGCGCACGACAAGTTACAAAAAATGTGGGGTGCACGACGTCGCGCCACGGCAGCTCGCGCCACGGCGTGTGACGTCATTTTGGGTCACGTGACGGCGCGAGTGAGGTCGCGAGTGAGGTCGCGAGTGAAGTATGAAGGAGGGTAGCGCCAGTCACGACAAGTATGAATCCCCCTTAAGATCCTTTGGATTGAAAAAAAGCGTCAGCTAAGTGTAATGTAATGAATAACTATAAGCCATGGTAAATTTTTATAGTAAAATCATGGTCCATTTTTTAAAGGGTATATCCAAAAAACTATGAAACCATGGTTAAACCATAGTCACAAACAGTGGTCTACTGGAGATTTTAAAAGTGGGGGAACGCGATTTGTGATTGTGTCAATTTATTAGGCAACTTATACTGTATGTGGAACTTCCCTCCCGACTGTCATTTCTTCTCTGTTTTAATCTGTTTGGTCCATCACCTGCAATACTGCAGTGGACCTATTCTATCCTTGTAGTATTCAAACACAGACATACGTTTTTTTTTTTTTTTTTTTAAATCCCACCTCAGGATTATGTACTAAGGGGTTAATTACCCCTCAGAGGCCTGTCACAGTTGATTACAGCAGGTGCACTGCAGCATGCAAATATGACCGACACTCGCCAGGAGAGAGAGAGAGAGAGAGAGAGAGAGAGAGAGAGAGAGAGAGAGAGAGAGAGAGAGAGAGAGAGAGAAAGAGAGAGAGAGAGAGAGAGGACAATAGCCTACATTCATCAGGTGTCTTACGGGAGGCATATGCTAGCATTACGTGTCTAATACAGAAGCAGTAGGTGAACTGCACTGACCTGGGAACAGCAGCATCAGCAGCAGGAAAATCCCCATCTCTCTGAGGAGAAGAAAACGCAGCAGAGGTCAGGAAATGAGGTCAGATGAAGGTCAAACACACATTAGGGATGTGCCACAGCCACTGTGTCTTGTTGTCTTTTACATCACAAATAAAAATAAAATATGGCTTTACTCAAACCATAAACACAGTGTATCACAATAGAGAAGGCCATATTTACATTGGTTTTTCGTTATAATTTATAAGAACATTTGGGTTACCTTGTTGTGTATAACATGTTGGCTATATATATATATATATATATATATATATATATATATATATATATATATATATATATATATATATATAACAAGTTGACTTCATATTCAAAATTGCATGGCTATACATAGATTACATTCTTCATGCCTGTAGTCACTTGACCATTATTTCATGCCAGGCTCATGATTTTTTTTTTTTTTTTTAACATTTTTGTCATTATTTTACTGATGAAATCATCACAAGTCACTAAACATAAAGCAGCACATGGCATATTGTACATTCTCAACTTTAGGCCTTAATATTAAGTGCCATTATCTCACCGTAAGAAGTCTATGGCCAGTAGCTGGAAGTGTGAAGAGATGAGGTCGACCCTGGCAGTCTATGTGTTGCTCCGTCTGACACTTCAGCCCAAATGAGACGCTCTGCCGAGCTGTTCGACAATACAATCCTCATCGAGGTTACGTCACATATTTACTGAAGATGTTTACATTTACTATATGTTACCTTTTGCATGCTGCCCAGCACACCTACAGTTTACAACTCCTATAGTCACACACACACACACACACACACACACACACACACACACACACACACACACACACACACACACACACACACACACACAGACACAGACAGGGCTGTAGTGGAGGGTAAACGCACGTAAACGCCGTTTACGCACCTCTGGAATTTAGGAAATAGCGTTTACCCACCTCTAAATAGCGTTAACCCACCTCTAAATAGCGTTTACGCAGCTCTTAATGGCAATTACTGATCTGCCGTTGGAATAATCCAAAATAAATTTGGTGTCATTTAAAAAATATTGTTGAACATAGACTTACTTAACGCTTTAGTAGGAATAATTTTCATCTGCTCTGTATTCGGGTATGTGACCTTCCAATCAGTGCCTTTCGGCTGCGGCGGCGACACCAATCAGGATCCAGGGAATATGTAAACACATAGGCCTACACGTTGTGTAGTTGCCTGCCTGCATAGTTAAGTAAGGGTTAACGTTCGGCGAGAAGGTCGCCACCGTGGAATAGCAGCACGACAGAGAGAATCTTTAGACCCCAACGCGGAGCGGAGGGGATCTTGTTCTCTCTGAAGTGCTGCTATTCCACAAAGCGACCGACTCGCCGAAAGTTAACCCGCTTATTATATGGATATACTTAAATGATTCACACATGGCGGGACATTTATTTAAGCCTATTTAATGTTAGGTCTATTATAGTTGTTAATGTCAAAAGATTGTTGCTGCTCAAAACAAAACAGTGCCGTTGTGGAACACCGCTAGGCAGCTAGGTAGCCAGAACAACAGGTGTTGTCTATCACAGCAGCTGATTAGAGTCTTGTTGAAAAGTCGCTTTAGCAGTGAAAAGTCTTGTTGCCATTGACAGCGGTCTGTTATAGACCAACCCGTCCGTTATCGAAAAATAACAGACGTGCGAACGTTGGGGAGCCCCGTTGAAATGAATGGAGCATTCGACCGATGACGTCACAACCATATAATAATCATAGTTAATCATCATGGATAGGGTGACCAGACGTCCTCTTTTTCCCTACTTTTGAGACCTAAAAAAATGTGCGGGGGGAATTTCAGAAATGTCCGGGATTTTGTTGGACTGCCTG